>NW_026260296.1:0-18642 GCF_024291825.1 Alternaria postmessia
GATGGCACGTCACGTGATCCCAGGCCCCGCCTTGGATCAGCGACCTTCCATCGCGGCTATCCCGATGGTCTTCCTTCCTGCGGCCTGCATAACAAAAGGAAGCAACTCCTTGTTACCTTGTAACAGCGACGTCGTGGACCACGAATTCGAGCCGGAAAAGTACGACCGCGTTCTTTCCATTGAGCTCTTTGAGCACATGAAGAATTACTCGCTGCTCATGGCCAAGGTCAGCCGCGCTCTCAAACCAGGCGGCAAGTTGTTTGTGCATATTTTTGCGCACAAGGATACGCCGTATGATTTTGAAGGCGGGTGGATGACGGAGCACTTCTTCACGGGCGGCACGATGCCGAGTGCTGATTTGCTCCTCTTCTTTCAAGATGATCTTAGGATTAAGAGGCAGTGGTGGGTTAGCGGTATGCATTATAGTAAGACGTGTGAGGATTGGTTGACGACTATGCTGAGCAACAAGGAGAGTATTTGGAAGGGGTTGGAGGAGACGTATGGCAAAGATGGTGCGTTGACGTGGTGGAACAGGTGGCAGGTATTTTATCTGGCTTGTAGTGAGCTGTTTAGGTGGGATGGGGGTGACACGTGGGGTGTTAGTCACTATCTGTTTGAGAAGCCTGAATAAGCGGGAAAAGCTTGGATGGGGAGAGGGATGGGAACAATGAGTCGTCAGGGGGATGGCTGAATGGTGTATAGATAGGCTGAGTAATATCTAATCTCATTCTCATCACATGTCGCGCTGAGTCACAATTGTTGTGGAGGAACTTTGGTGTGATTCGATGATTTCAGGACTTGGCAAGAAGCCGCGGTATCGAATGGTGCCAGGCAGTGTGGTAGTCGCGGGATCGGGAGATGGACAGACGGTATGATGTTCTTCTGGAGTTCAGAGTTCTTGGCGCTGTCTGCGCGGATATTGCAGTCATCGGTTTGAGCCCGTTGTTCGCATTCCTTGGTATATACACCCGCCATGGTTACAGTGTATTTTTCAATATATCCATAGCTTCCCAAGCTCCTCCATCTTGCTCGTCGAGAGCTCAGTGGTCCCACGGGTGCTTCCAGCCCAGAAGCGCTGGTCCGTCCTTCTTCGCGCGGTACATCAACTGCCATTGTTAGCGCCGTGCGTCTCCGCGTCTATCGATACCACGTACGAAGAACCACATGGAGGCGCCGAGGCCGGTAGCCATGAATCGGTACAGCGGTCGGACCGGGTGGATGTGGATGGGGTGGTTCGGCATCTGCGCATATTTGGGCGGGCCCATGCGGGCCAGTGTGGGTTGCATGGTGTTTGTGAGCCTGAGAACGTGTCAGCATCGCGGCATGTCTGCATTGTCTGGGCGGGGCGTCGTACCTGCAAGCTGTGTCGTGCAATGGCCGGTTGACGTCTTTGGTGAGTGAGGTGTGGTTAAGGTCGATCGGAAGCTACGCTAGCGCTTCGGCGCCAAGGCTGGCATCACGACTGCGGATCGCGTTCTTTGCTCCTTCATCTGCGAACATTCCAACATCTACTATCATGTCTGCGCAATAGCCTCTGCTTTCCCATTCTCTATCCATGGCAGCGCACGCCATCGCGACCACACATCCTTGGTTGTATCTCATCGCCCGACTCGAAACATAGCGACAACGCAACTTCCTGCGGACAACTGTTCCGCGGACCACTTAGCAGCGACGACGAAGCGTAACGGCGAAGCCTCCATCACCAACACTAGTCACCGCCATCGCCGATATGGCCAACTCAGCGGGCGCAACGCCATCGCGCACCCTGCAGCGGCGCTTCAAGGGATGCAGCAAAATCGCCGACTATGAAATGATGAAGAAACTCGGAGAGGGTACTTTTGGTGAAGTCCATATGGCGCGGCAAAAGGCCACTGGCAGCATCTTTGCGCTCAAGAAGATTTTGATGCACAACGAAAAGGACGGCTTCCCCATCACAGCGCTGCGAGAAATCAAGCTGCTGAAGATGCTGTCGCACGAAAACGTCCTCAAGCTCGAGGAGATGGCCGTGGAGCGACCCAAGGCTGAGGGCCGGAAACGCGCCATCTTATACATGGTGACGCCTTACATGGACCACGACCTGTCAGGCCTGCTCGATAATCCCGAAGTCCGGTTCCAAGAAGCGCAGATCAAGTGCTACATGCTGCAACTGTTTAAGGGCCTGCGATATCTCCACGACAACCACATCCTACATCGAGACATGAAGGCCGCCAACCTTCTCATCAACAACCGCGGACGGCTACAGATAGCAGATTTCGGTCTCGCGCGCCACTACGACGAAGCGGTGCCGCAACGGGGCAGGGGCAATGGCGAAGCCAAGCGCGAGTACACTACACTGGTCGTTACCAGATGGTACCGGCCACCAGAGCTCCTCCTGCAGCTGAGGAAGTACACCCCTGCCATTGACATGTGGGGCGCAGGCTGCGTCTTTGGCGAGATGTTCAAGCGCAAGCCCATCCTCGCCGGCCAGAGCGACATTCACCAAGCGCAAATCATCTTCGAGCTCGTCGGCTCCCCAAACGACACGAGCATGCCCGGCTGGCACGAACTCCCTGGCGCAGACCCCATCCGCGCCTTCGCCCCCAGCACCGGCAACATTGCCCAGCGATTCCGCGAACTCTCGCCCGTCGGCCTCTCCCTAATAAAAGACCTCATGCGCCTCGACTGGCGCAAGAGAATCAACGCCATCGACGCAATCGACCACCCTTACTTCCGCGAATCCCCGCTCCCCATGCGCGAAGAAGACATCCCGCACTTTGCCGACTCGCACGAACTCGATCGACGGAATGCGCGCGGCCAGAAACAAGCACTCCCACCCGCACCCCAAGGCGGCACCGTAGGCGGCGGACCAAACGGCGAGTGGACAGGCCAAGGGCCACCCCCGCAATCGTGGCAACAAAACGGCGATAGACGATACAATGGCGGGCCGCAGGACCGCGGGCCACCGGGCGTCGACAACAGAGGACCAAGAGGTGGCTATGATAGAAGAAACTACGAACACAGACCCCCGCCGCCACCACCGGGTGGTGACAGACGACCAAATTGGGGCAATGGTGCGGAGAGAGGACATAATGGACTGCCTGCGCCGCCGGCAGATGGCAGACATCCGCTTCCTCCTGTCCCGAGATATGGGCCTGATGGCGTGGACAGGAGACGAGGACCCCCTCATCAATCCGCTGGTGCTGCTGCTATCGCTGCGAATGCCAATGGCGGCGATACGTATATCCCTAGTTATGGTGCTGAAGGCCCGCCACGCCGGAGTAGGGAACCTGATGATAGGAATGCGAGACGGGGTTCGAGGGACTCGGGTAACTCGCGTGAAGGTGGTGGGTATACGGATCCTCATCATCATCATCATCATCAGCAGCAGCAGCGGAATCGTGGCGCGTATAGAGAGAGGCAGGATGGTCCTGGGAGGGGGTTTGCGGCGAGGGAGAGGGAGAGGAGGGATGGGAGGACGAGGAGTAGGAGTCCGGAGAGGAGGGGGGATGGGAGGAGGGATGGGGGTGGTGGTGGTGGGAGAGAAAGAGAGAGGGATAATAACGATATTTATCGTAGGCGGTAGGAGTGCTTGCCAGGCGGCAAGTCTGAACGATTGGAGATTCCAAGGTAACTTGTCCAAGATGGTACTGGCTTTTTTTTTTTCGGGCAATGAAGGGGTTTTTTCATCTTTCTAGGTTGGGGAGGGGGGATTGGCGTGGTTTTTTTTTCGTTCACTTATCACGACCTCTTTTCTAGAGCGTATCTTTTTTTTTCGGCATTTTCACGGCGTTGTGCAATGAGGAGAGGTTTTGGGCGGAGACAGAGAGAGGAGTGTAGCGATTGTCGGGTGGGAATGTGGTGGTGCCTGTGTGATTATAGATACCAGTATACGATTAGGTAGCATAGGATAGCATTAGATAGTCGTAGTACGTAGTGAATCAAAGATGATTACATGATGTTTGATGGCGTTGAGGATGCGTGCGACTTGGCCGTGGTCGAATATCGCGCTTTTTCATGATGGGTAGGTGGGAGATTGGCACTTGAAGAGGAGTACGTTGAATGGTCGTGTGTGAGAGGGGGTTATCACGATAGTGTACATGGCTGCAAATGAGTCAGCATATGTCTCGCGCACTTTCCACGGTTACGGAGAAGCACAACGTACCACTTTTGGAAAATACCACTCCGTAACTCAAGGGTCTCTATATCACACATTTCAATAGTGCCGATCCTTGCCAGTTTGTTTGTGATTGGCTGGTACACGTGATTGGGCGGTCGACCGTGGAGGCGCAGTGAAGAAGGCTTGGCAAATTCAGCCTGGTGGTCTACCCCGCTGAGTCCTCACCTCTTTCCTTCTCATCTTCGGCTTGCTTTGGTGTTCTTCCCTCCTGGCGATTCGCTTCAGCATTCATTTCGCATCTTTCATCTTCGGTTTGCACATCTGCTACGCGGATTTGCTGTGGTCCGTCACTGATTGGTGGTTGCCATCGGCCTCTACTTCATGTGCCACACATCACGTTCGGGAGCGAGTACGCATATCCACACCTGCAAGCGCGCCTCTTTACGATGACTGCCCTCCGATCGTTAATTTTTTGAAACACCCAAGTCATCGGATTTATTGCCTTACTATTCATTGAAGCACAAAACAAATGACCGTTAGCATACAAGCGTCAACCTCCAGTAAATCAAAGGAACATCTGTATCAGTCGTACCAGCTCAATCGAAACACATCCCCCACGTAATCCTCGCGATGCCCCGATGTCTCGATTGTAGCAAAGCACTGATTCCGAAAGAGGTCCCAGATAAGTCGATGATACGAATTCGTACATGGCCCTCAGGACCCGAGTTGATCAGACTCTCTGAGACGACTGGTTGCGAGCTATGCACATTTGTTAGGAAATATCCGGAGAAGGTTTCTTCAACGAACCTTCGACACCTGCAAGATGAGGCCGCAATCGTGCTTCAAGACTGTCATACCGAGATCGCTCTTTCGGTCGGCCCTAATGACGAAGATGGATACATATCTTTCATACAGATTCCTTCATTTCAATGGAGTCGTGCTCTCGACATGAAGCCTGTTGCTTTCCATGCAGCAATACCGGCTCTGAAGACTCCTTATAACCCAGTACTGCATGCGTGTGAGCTTTTGGAAGCTTGCGTGCTCGGCGACAAGGATGAACACCATGACTGTGAACCAGTCAAAAGGGGCATACCAGCCAAAGTGGAACAGCTTCCTCGCCGTCTACTCGACCTCTCTCATGGCGATCATATTCTCACGCTTGACGTGCAAGCATGGATCAGCACGACCCGCGCAACGGTCGATCAGCTGTCCAACTACTGTACCTTAACGTATCGCTGGGGCAAGGGGCCACCTGGCTGCATGTTAAGCACAGAATTTACAGGGGAAAAAGTTTCGTTATTCGAAAGCCTACCACAGACATTCAAGGATGCTATAATCGTTGCCCGTGCCTTGAAGATACGCTTCATCTGGATCGATGCCATGTGTATAGTACAGCCTAGTGCACATGGCAATTTCAACGATTGGAACACGGAAGGACCACGCATGTGGCTTGTCTACGAAAATGCAACCTGCAACATTGCGGCTACTTGCTCCAGCAATCCTGATGAAGGCTTTTTATCTCGAGCCGGGACAGAGTACGTTACACCATGCAGTATTTCTCAAGAGACAGAAGACGGAGCAACACAGCCTATGTTTTTGCCCTCCATGTTGGCGAGCCACGTGTACTATGGTTCAGTCTTTGCGTCCAGCTTGAATAGACGTGGTTGGGTTGCACAAGAGCGCTTGCTCTCGCGAAGGATACTACATTTCACCGAAGAGGGAGTCTTGTTGGAGTGCCAAGCATTTGATGCAACTGACGATGATGATTGGTTTGAACATCCTTCTCTGCTGACGTTCAGAAAATGGCTTTTTTTCATTGAGTCCTACTCAATGTCAGGTTTTACGCAGCTAACAGACCGTTTGATAGCGTTGTCATCAATTGCAAGATCTGTACCAGTGGAGCAGTTCGGGCCCACATACTTTGCAGGCATATGGGGAGAACATCTTGTGGAATGCCTCTCTTGGCGCTCTAAAGATCCTTGCTCTATGGATCTAAGAAGACGATACCTCGCTATAGCGCCATCATGGAGTTGGGCATCAGTTCCGGACGGGATCGTGTATCCTGATGTAGATGTCTACGACACAACAGAATCTCTGATAGACTTCGAAGGCGTTTCTATGTCCCCATCTCAGCCCAGTAATCCGTATGGAAACATAGAAGACGGGGCTTTGAAGTTTCGTGCTTGGATGTTCAGCGTATCCTTGCCGGAGGAGAACAAAAGGCGAGAGCGATTCGAGATCTTGGACATCGAACATGTGTCTTCGGTGAGCTATAGACTCTCCTGGGATGAGTTGCAAGACCCTGCCATGGCAAAGAGCGTTTACCATGTTGTTCCGCTTCGCATGACAGGCAGTGATGATGCCGCTGCGGGATATCTTGTCTGTCTGGTTGTCGAGTCACTGCCATCAGCAAGCGATAAAGACTACGGCGATTCATGTAAGATTTTCCGGCGTATTGGTTGGTTCGAGTTGGGTATCTCCTGGGACGTTGATGAAGAAGACCAATGGCACGAAGCACCTTCTGATGTATTGTTAGCTGCAATGTTTCCCGACATCACCACACAAACCATCATAGTTGTGTGATTGAATTAAATACACACTACAGTTATGCACGAACGACTGACGACAATTTGACATCCCTCAGATCATGCAGCGAGCAGTTCGACTCGAGTATCTTCAACAGCAGAGTTGGGTAATCCCACCCCAAACCGGCAGCAGCCAATGCACTCAGACTAGCTTGCTGCTCCCTCCCGGGTCTACCAGGGCCTGTCATGTTCTGACCACGCGTCAGCATGTCAGAAAAAGCAAGCGTGTGTTGACTTACCGGCTTCATGTTGACATCGAACAAAGCGAATGGTGACGATTCATTCTCTTCGAATCGACGAACATCAATTCTCATTGGAGCAGTACACTGGAGTAGTTTTGCTACCTCAATGCACTGAGACTGTATCTCACTATAGTGTGGGTCAGATTCATGTTCACTCTCAAACAGACATCGTGAATTCTGAAGAACAGCAACAATGCCGTTGTACGGTGCCACACCTGTCTACAGTCAGCAGAGATTCCTTCAGCTTGATACTTGGGGCCAACAGACCGTCAGCGTGATTGAATCGTTCCACGACTGGCATTGCCCAGTAGTCATTCTGTCCTGTGGCTGACGAAGGCGGCATCACGGTGACGGTCGCTTCCTGCCCAGCAAGATAGTCTTCGATGATCACGGATGTCTCCTCCTTCAACAAACCACGGCAGTGCTCGTTCAGTTCTTCTGGCGAACGACATACCTTGACGCCATAACTACCTCGGCCTCGGACAGGCTTTGCGACCACAGGATATTTTAGATCAACCCGAAGAATATCCGCAAGAGCTTGCTCGTCGTGAACGTCGTGAGCGCCGGGTAGCGTAAAGCCGCCGCGAGCACGGAGAAGATTGTTGACAAAAGACTTGTCATCGTATTGTTCGACCAGTTTGGGCGGCTGACCAACAACCTTCAATGTCTTAGCCACACTTGTCAGACTGGGCGATGTTTGCAGTGGATGATTCGCGAAGAGTATGGTGTTCGCCCAGAAGTGTGTTGCTCCCTTCTTGATCGCGTCCATCATTCCACGTTCTGAATCTCCAAAACACCAGTCTGCATCTCTTTCAGGGTCGGGAGCGGAAACTGGGGTGATGACATCTATCGCGCACTGGTGTTTCAGCACGTATGCGATGTCCGCTCCAGAATCTCTGTATCCTTGGTACAGCTGTCAGTCATAGTTGAATGCCCACACGCAAGATGCGCAACTCCGTACCCCCAGACTTCTTAGGCTTGCGCACTCCGTTGATCAACGGTGGCTCGAGTTCTTGATAGAGCACCGCCACACGTGGCGTGGAGGTGGTCGACATGTGCCGAGAAGCAGCGGCAACTTGCTGAGCTGAGATGCGTGGCTGCGCGCTGCGCTGTGTCGAAGCGATCATGATGTGTGGTTGAGCATATCAGTGTTCTTGGGGATATTTTAACTATGAAGTTCAAGAGGACAGTCCAGGAAGAGTTGACGCGGAGAGCCATCGGAAATGTTTCCGAGAGCGCCATGCACAGATCATGAAGCGTTGCGTTCTGTACAACCACATTCTTGTCTACTACTATAGCATAACAGAACTACCGCTCTCAACTACCAGCATTCACGCGGGCCGATTCCGAAATTACTCTTTCGGATTGCTAGCTAGCCGCGTACGGCAGGTACGCAATTTTAGGAAGCTGCGGGAGGATGTACGCAAGTGCGGGTAATTTAACTACGTTGTAGTTTTGTTGCTGAACGACGGATGTAACCCGAAGCAAATAAATAGAGAACCAGGATCGGGTCCCGATCGATACCACCACCGAGATCTGTTTATCGAAGGAACAAACCTTAGCCGAGCACCCCTGTGTTGACCCACTCGCGTTACGTATACGTGTACCCACAGCATGCCAGGAACAGTCGCGATGATTAGTTTGTACAATCTACATGGAGATACGATGAGAGACTCGATGTCGGGGTTATTTAATCCTTCTGTCTCCTACTCACGAAGGTCACAATCGACAGCAGCAGCTCACCCGTAGATCTGAACTCGGCGCCTTCAATCATGCTTCTCGGCGCTTTTGCAACCCTCGTAGGTCTCGCTGCAGGCGTACCTTCGAGTTCACATGCTCGTGCAGCGCAAGCAGCTGGAGATCTTGTTGTCACTAAGGTTCCCGACTATGTGCGCCCCTATGTCGTGCGTGCATACTCCCTAGACGGAGTTCGAGTCGGGTCTCAAGTCTACCGCTTCCCGGTTACCGGTCCTTCTTCGGACTACGCCTTCACACTTATCAGCACTGCTGCCCCGGCCAGTACAAGCCTTGGTGTACTGCCTCATGTATGTCTCTATGAAATGGCAAGGTATAGTCAAATGCTAACAGATCAAGACTCACGCGATCCACTACGAGAACTTCTACTGCCTCAAGGGACGGTACGCTCTCTGGACGAGCAAAGACAACGCCACATCAGGAAGGATCCTGACACCGGGTGACTACGGTGCCGTTCCTCATGATACAACCCACACTTTCCAGCTGCTTGATCCATTTGTCGAGCTTGTCGGCGTGATCCAGCCTGGTGGTTTCGAAGACCTCTTCTACTTCCTCGCGAGCGACAACTACACTTCCAGCACCAACTCGCCCTTCCCACAAGGAAATTTCTCCGATCCCGGAGGCGACTCCAGCCTAATCACCACACTCGAGGGCTACGATGTTTACGCAGAGCTGACTTTCAGCCCACCGATGGACTTTGGCGCAAACGGTGCTACTGAGGAGGATGCAATCTGGCACAGCGGCAGCAATGAGCTCGGTAGTGATTCTAAGACACCCTTTTTCATCGCCAAGGGTTACGGACCAAAGTATCTCGCTGGCGACAAAGATTCCTCATACACCATTGTCGAGCCTTTTATCACGAGCCAGCAGTCTGACGGCAACTTCACCGAAGGCACCATGACTTTGTCGAAACCTGCCACAGGAGCTGAGCCTGCTACATATTCGCTGCCCGGCCATACTGCGCTTGAAGTCGTTGACGGTCTAGTCAGCGTTGACGTTGGTGGTTTCGAAGGCACTACCACACTCTCTGTTGGAGATGTTGTTTTCATCCCTGCCAATACTACCTTCAGTTTCTGGGGCGAGTCTGTGTACTCGAAGGTTCTATATGTCGGTGCTGGAACAGATACAGTGGATGCTAGGATCAGGAAGGATGCTAAGGAGTGGGATTCAGTTACCTGGCCACAGTAAGCTGTCACTCAAGGTGACCTCGGCCGTGATAATAGCTGTGAAATTTAATGCAGTGTCTTTGGGCTTACGCTGATCATTAATGTGTGCATCTTGAGTACAAGTACTAATTACGAGACTGATTGAATACTCGCAGCAGCGTAGAATTGTTCTTTGTAAAGGATCCGAGCTCAGACTCTAGATATGGTTATCTTCAAGGCATGCACCATTCAGAACACTCAAAGCCTCGCCGCTACTCTGCGTCAAACAGCAAACAATAAATCTCGTTCTTGGACGCGCTCATCGAACCGAGCACTCAGCATCATCCACGTCCCACCACTGACATATGCACCTAGCAAACTCCTCAGACCTCGTCTTCAACCAAGTCATCGCAGAAGATCTTGTCGTTTTCAACCGGCTCAGCCTTGACCCTCTTCGCCATGGGAACATAATCTTCCTCCACCCCTCCCTCTTCCTCGGCATCACTCTCCTTGTACTCCACCTTCCTCTTTACACCACCGCTCATACCGCGTTTGCCCCTCGCGGCAGTCGGACTCAGAACCTCATCTTCATCGATGAGACCGGAAGGGCCATCGCTGTCAACCTCCTCGGAAACTTGCTTCTTCTTACGAGGAGTCGTCTTAGTACGGGGACGGGGAGTAGACTTTGGAGTATTCGCAGCGGAGGACTTGGACGGCGTGTTGGTGGCGGAATTGAGGTTGGTCTGGCCGGAGACATTCTTCTTCTTCCACGAGTACAAGCGGTTCTCGACAGCTTTGGCTGTGCATTCTAGGTGGGTGTGTTAGTTTACTAAATGGCGAGAGCAGCAGCAGCAGTAGAGAGGAATATTGAGGATGTGGGGCTGGATGCGATGCTGGAGGCGGGAGTGGGATCGGATCAGTGAGGGATGCACATACCCATGCCAGCGGCAGAAACGCGCTCAGCGATCTTGGTACAAAGGCTCTTGTTGAAGGAGATGTTGCATTTTTCAAAGACGCCGTGGAGAAGCTGCAAATTAGGTCAGCGACAGCGACATCACCGATGCGATTGCGGGGGGGCTGGAAGTGCACTCACGATGGCATCCAACTCCGAGGTCCACTTGATTGGCATCGTGGAGACAAGGCAGAATATCTACCAGACTATCAGCATACAGATGGTTGAGCAAGCATTCTGGACTTACAATCTGTTGTTGTGTTTTGTAGAGCAGTTCAGGATGCTGTGAGGCAGGACAGAAAAAGGTTGATGAAAGGTGACGCCAGGCAGTTGTTGGTAGGTGTTGGGATGTAGAAGGAAAGCTGGGGAGGTTGTGAGAATGACCTGGTTTTATACCCTCACTAAGGAGCGAGGAGGATGAGAGCAGGCTGGTGAGCCCAAGTGAAGGTGAGTCCGTCACCCAACCAGGAGATTGGCATCCTGCTCTCACCCTCATCCCGGCCCCACATCAAGGCGATGGGTGACGAACAAAGATGAAGACATAAATTGTAAGACATGAAGGAGCGAGAAGTGAAAAGATCCTGTCTTGTCCAGATTCACGTAGCACATCTCCACGGTCGTTGGCGTGGGATGAGAGCATGAATGCACTGGATGGGGAGCTGGGGTATCGAATGCATATGAAAAAATAGAATAGAAACCTTCCCGCCAACTTGAGATAGGAGAACTAAGAAACAGATCTACCAAAACCTCTCGAAAGTAAACCATTTCTCCGGCGTCTTCGACAACTCCACCCCCCGACTTCTAGCGATGCATGATAAGAAAGACACAGAACTCCTGATCCACCCTTCGTAACTATTTCTGTGCCTCCTCCATGATCTCCTCGGAGGTCCTTTCCACATCCTCATTCCCCTCACTCCCAGCTTCTCCCTCTTCACCACCACCATCCATCTTCTTCACACCATCTACACCCACCTCCTCCTCCCTCGCCCCACCAACACCAAGCCCAGGATCCTCCGTCTCCACCGTACCTCTCTTCCCATGATGCCACTCCTTCCATAGATCCAGCACTTGCTTCTGATTCTTCCTATTCGCCACCACAATCTTTAATTCCTTGGGAATAGGATACCTAGGAGCGCATTAGCGCAAAAAAAGAGTCAATTTCCCATGTCTCACGTGTGCGCGAAAAATCCACACCGGAACAGTAAGATATAAACTTACATGCGATCCATGAAATCCTGTTTATCAGCTTGCTTCTCCGTCATCGTCGGTCGCTTATCCATGGTTTCCGCTTCTCGGACAAAATACCGCGCCCAGCGGACTTCGTATGCGAAGACGGAGGAGCGGCGCCAGGGGTTAAGGGCTTGCGAAATGGGTTGATCTTCTTCGGTCTTGAGGTCCGCTAGGATTACGCGGCAGAGGCTGGTGACGGAGAGGTTGGCGGAGGGATTTTGAGAGCGTGAAAGCCAAAGGGCGCGGAGGCGGTGGACTATGTTGTCGTAGGCGAGTTGGGGGAGGAGGCCACAGGGGGGTAGAGCGGTGCTGAAGAGGGTGGGCACTGTGCGGTTAGTGGGCGTCTCCAGTCGCATAGCGTGGCTCTTTTGGTTCTCATGTGTTTGGAGAATCGGACGTACTGGATGTATCTTTCCCGACTTCTTTGTCGTCAGATGCGCCCTCAATGTCTTGTGGGTCGACAGCCGGTTTGGAATCCTCCTTGGGTATGGCCTCGTCCGAGACGTCGCACCAATCATCATCTTCTCGACTACCTATGTACATGTGAGCCTTTGGATTAGCCGTAATCCCATATCGATCTTGGCGTACCCTGCATCGTCGGTATCTGATCTGTCGGTCCGGCTAGACTGCTAATAAGAAGCGAAAGCACCTGGGACATGCAAAGCGATGGTATGAAAAGCCGCGTAATGGAACCGCCGAATTAAACGCGCCGACAGCAAAAGAATTAGAGATCAAGAGTCGGGTTGTTGTGGTTTTGATGTGAAAGCCGTAGCATGAGCTAGAGCAACCAAGCAAATAGAAACTCTCCGTTTGCGCCTACCTGTCCGCCCAAACGCGGGTGGTGCAGAACAACAGCTCATGACGTCAGTGCGTGGCTAGACCCTGGAAATTGGTGCGGTATCACGAGACGTCGAAATACGGTTAGGACACTTTTGACTAGAAAGAGGCTTTGGAACGAATAAGACGGGAATACTGGACCATTGTCGCAAACTGGACCATTGCTGTTGACTTGAAAAATCCTCATGAGCTTTTACATATCTTCCGGCTCATGCTGCGACCTAGTCAACTACCCTTTTACAAAGCCTTGCCCATGAACTTCCTCTTGGTGTAGCTCAGCCACCACTTGCTCGGTGTGTTGGTCTCGTCCGCGTACACCCTGTTGAGTAACCGTGTAGCCAGCTCTTGTCGCATCTGCATAATGTACTGTCGCAGCACCTCTGCTCCGTTCCTGTCCGCGGGGGCCTCGAAAGCCTGGTTCAGCGGGAATCCAGCGTCGCCTGGAATCGCAAAGTTGGTGTCGAGCGCAATGTTCATGACAGCCTGTCCGCATGATCAGCTTCCGTCCTGCCTTCCTGACAAGACTTCTCAAGGATACCATACCTTTTCAGCTTCTCTCCGGCTCATGCCCGGCTTGATCTTGCCCAATACCTCGCTGACGTACAGGATGCCATAGATGAGTACGCGATCGGCCGGTCCCTTGATTTCAAAGTTGCGGAAGAATGTGTTGGCGCGGAAGAGGGCGAGGATCTCGTCTAGAGGGTCGTATGAGTCGTGTGAGGCATCGATGGTAAGCTCTGTGACGTCGGCGGGCAGGGCTGGCAGTTGGATGGCAGGGCCACGGGTTCGTGTGCGGAGTGGGAGGAGGGCGAAGTTGCCTGGCGGGCCGTCAGTTTGTGCTGTACATGGCGAAGCTTGAGGGGGCAGCTGTACCAATCAATTGCTGATTGGGCTCATCGAGGAAGACAGAGTGGTAAGCCTGGGAGGTGTTAGCTGCCTGATCTCCTCGAATGCATACTTGGAAGCGTATGTATTGATTATGTGTCTGTAACTTACGGGCATGGTGGGTGATGTTGCCAATGTGGTGTTGTGTCTGGCGGTGTTCTTGTTGTCTTGGAGCTCGGCGGAGGTGACGGGGCAGCTCCGCTTGGTGAGGTGTGCTCATAGGGCTGACCAGGCGGGGGTGACTAAGCGGCCAATCAACGCGTCTCTGCGCGCGGCGCGTCTCCCCAACTTTCTTGCTAGCAGACTACATACCGCCAATCCGCCAGTTGTACTCCCCCAATCCGACCTCAATATCCAATAAAGCAGCCGGCAGCACCAGTTCAGCCATCGCAATGTCCGACTTCGAAGATGAGATGGACGTGGATGCGCCCGCCGTAGACAACTCTATCACATTTGGCGGAGACCAGAAGAAAGGCAAGAGGAGCGCTGCAAACCTGCCTGTTGAGGCTGAGGACTCTTTGCCATGGTGAGACTCCAGAAGGATCTACTTTCCAGACAGCTGCTGACCATGCACAGGGTAGAGAAATATAGGCCAAACTCTCTAGATGACGTCGAAGGCCACAAGGATATAATAGCTACTATCAACAAATTCGTAGACTCAAATGTACGATCTGCTTCTCTTTTCACGAAACTCCGCTAAATTCTACAGCGACTGCCTCACCTCCTCCTATATGGCCCACCAGGTACCGGAAAGACGTCGACCGTCCTCGCACTCGCACGTCGCATATACGGGAACAAGAACATGCGACAAATGGTCTTAGAACTCAACGCTTCAGATGACAGAGGTATCGACGTCGTGCGAGAGCAGATCAAAACATTCAGTAGCACAAAGCAGATCTTCGCTGCGGCGCCTAAAGCAGGAGACTCATCGCTTGCGACATTCAAGCTCATCATCCTGGACGAGGCAGATGCCATGACTGCGACCGCCCAGATGGCCCTGCGACGCATCATGGAGAAGTACACCGCCAACACACGCTTCTGTATCATCGCAAACTACACACACAAACTTTCTCCTGCGCTGTTGTCGCGGTGCACGAGGTTCAGGTTTTCTCCGCTCAAGGATCAGGACATTAGGAATTTAGTTGACAAAGTCATCGAGGAGGAGAAGGTCAACGTCACACAAGATGCCACCGACTCGCTTGTCACGCTCAGCAAAGGAGACATGAGGCGCGCGCTAAATGTACTGCAGGCGTGCCACGCATCGAGCACGCCGCTTCAAACACCGGGCAAGCCTGCATCCGACCCGAGCACTATCGTACGCGATCAGATCACGCAGACTACCATCTACGACTGCATAGCAGCCCCGCACCCCTCAGACATCAAGTACATCATCGAGACGTTGCTATCGAAGAACGATATGACGGAGTGTTTGAGGACGGTCAACAACCTGAAGATCATGAAGGGACTTGCGTTGGCAGATATCCTGACGGCTATTAGTGAGGAGCTGGTCAGTAACGACGTTCCACCCCAGGTCATGGTGACGTGGATGGCAGGCCTGGCAGATATAGAGTACAGGTTGAGTGGAGGCGGAAGCGAAGCCATCCAGACAGGCGCAGCGATTGGCGTTGTAAGGACAGGCGTGGAGTTGCTAGAGACGGGCAAGAAGTAGCGCTACCCACATGAGTTGTGGCAGAAGATGCATGCAGGAGTGTTGGCAAAATGATACCATACGATGCGCAGAAGCAATGCGACAAGATTTGAATCGCCGCCGACCAACGATCGAAAACGTGATGTTGTACTACGATAGTGCGGGGTGATTGAGTGTCAAGACTGGAGGGAAGTAGCACGGCCATTGCATGTTGTGGCAAAAGAGCGACGAGAGAGTCTTCAGAAACCGCCGCATTCGCACGCGCAAAAGCAGTTTGACAAGGCTTCATCCGCACCATTGGAGAATCGCAGCTGTGATGTTGTACTACACAAGAGTGGGGCAGAGTGTATCAAGACTCTGAGAATCACCGTGGTGATAGGACGAGAGTCGTGTTTTGCGCTAACCACGCTAGTCAACATTCACGCGACCCGAACGCGCCTTCGGATCGGCGTACTCTAGGATGTATACACGGCGCACGCCACATCAACAATCAACACAACACTCTTACTTTGCCATACTCACACTTAAAGACACGCGAGGCCCGCCGCTTGAGGAAGACACACGCGACTACCATCTCGTATAGCAAACAGCCGACACGAAGTCGCGCATGCACATCCAAACCATGCCTGTGAAGGTAAGTCGGCGCGCAATACCAACAATCACGAATCTAATCGTAGTCAGCGAAGAGAAGGTCCAACAAAGCAGCGACAAATTACTCTGCGTCGAAGCATCGACCCACTTCCTCTTCTAGCAGCACCTGAACCTACCAAACTGCAAGAGCGTCGCGCAAGCGAAGGGAAGAGCAAGCGACCACCAAGATGGCGAGGCCCCGTACGTACCATTCCTTCCATGGTACGGAACCAAGTTGACTGACCTGGCTATAGCAACACAACAACACTGGCAACATGCAACAAAGAGCTGCATCAGTCGTGCTACCAGAGTCCAACATGAATCCAACACGTGATGTCCAAAGAAGTGCGTCGCATCAGCCATCGCAATCTCAAAACATTCAACTTCGCTTCTCCTTCTCCCAATCGTTCATTGATGATGTGGAGCGACAACTCCATTCCGAGAACGAGGCTCGCTTCAACCAATCCTTCTCCGGCCTCTCCATGGCCCCCAAGCCCACCCAATCCTTCTCCAGTTCAAGTCCAAGTTCTCACTCGACTGAAAAGGCGTCTCCGGTACAGTATGTGTCGTCGCAAAGGTCCATCTACGAAGAGGAGGAGGTCAAAGCTCCCGTGTTGACCAAACCGGGGCAGAAGAAGAAGGAAGGCTATGGCTTCAGCTACTCGGAAACCTTCATGTATGATTCCGATGACTACCCGGATACGGAGTGTGAGTGGGATCCAGAAGGTGCAGAAGAACAGGGGCACGAGACGGAGCCAAATACGCCGACTACGCCAACGTCATTTAGCAATACCGAGTATCTGAATTGGGACAGTGGAGAGGAGGTTTCACGGATACATGAAATGCAACATGTTGTGCAATACTCACAGCCGACACAACAGCCAACGCCCCGCCAAAGCTTCAGTTCATCAACAACCAACGCGCCATCTTTCGACGACCTCGTCGTCCTTCGCGACGTAGGTTCCTTCCACCTTGCGCGCCCGCAACGACACCTTTCGTGTACACACGCAAGTCGAGAAGACACAATCCAACTCAAAGCCCGCGCCCAGGCTCTCCTCTCTAGATACACCGAATCTGCCTCCATTCAACTCTCCCTTCTCACCCGTCTCGAACGTATGCTTTATCTTGAGCAGAGGAAACCAGACGCCACGGAAGATGGCGTCATGAAGGCTTTACTGCCTTGTGCGGAGAGATTGGAGAGGTGGCTGGTGGGGAGTAGAGAGGAGAGAGTGGCGACGGGGGAATGGAAGGGGGTGGTGGAACATGAGATTGAGTGGGTGGGGTGGATGGTGGAGGCGGGGAGGAGGGGGGTGTTGCATGTTAGGGGGAGGGGGTGTCGGTGTAGGCCGGAGTGGGATTGAGATTTTTACAAGCAAGAGGTCAGATTAGTCAGGGTCGTGCGGCTCCTATTGCACTGCAATCTTTAGCGTAGAAGAGCAGACGTAGGTACAACGGCATCGACCAATCATTTCCACCAAAGTAAGAGTGGCACATGAGGAATCCTAGTTATTCCGGTCAGTTAAGGTCGCACAGGCCTTACCGGTAGACCCAAACAGTGTGCCGCGTTGCACTGCAATTTCTAGCGTAGAAGAGAGGGCTAAGGCTATGCGCATGATGAGACTGGACGGCTAAGCAGTATCGCGCTAACGACTTTGCACTGCAATCTTTAGCGTAGAAGTGTCGGCGTAGGTCTAAGGATATGGACCAATGACTTGCACCAAGGTAAGAGTGATACAGGAGGGACCCTTGTCAGTCCGGTCAAGGAATGGAATAACGCTGTGCTGAACAGGCGCGCACTGCAATCTCTAGCATCAAAGAGGAGCTGTGAATGCAAGTCGGATGCGCTATGTCTGACTACAATAGCCGTGCGCTAGTTAAACTACGTCGCTAGTTAAACTACCTCTACTAAAAAATGATAAAACTTTAATATATTATAACTTAATAACTATATAACTAATTTAAGAAGTAATTAAATATTTAGAATTATATAAAACTAAAAATAATTTTTTATATTACTAGATTATAAAAATATTTAGAGTTAATTATATTATACTAATAGAATAATAATATAGTAATTATAAGCTATATAGCTTATATAACTTTTTTTTTTATTTATAATATAAAGCTAAGCTTATAAAGTATATTAATATACTTACTAAGTAATATTTACTACTTATAAAAAAAAATATAATACTTTACTTTAAGTTTAGCTAAAAAAAAAAAGTTTTAAAAATCTAAGTTATTTAGTTTCTTTACTATTATTTTAACTTTTTTATTTCTTAGTATACTGTTACAATCTGCACCTAGGGGGAGACAGGGGTAAGCGTAATTACTTTAGAGGATTAAGTAGCACAGTTAAAGGATTACAGCACAGCAACTACGCTGTAGTTACGTAACTGCTTAGTAGTAAGCAAGTACACGCTAGACTAAGAACAGGTGCTTAGCAGTAAGCAGGACTAGTTAGCTAATAACTAAACATAACACTATATTACTTAGTAATAAGCACTTATATGTTACACGGGGTTAGGCTATACTCCTCTAGGCTCGGTCCGTGCTAAGGCGAGGTAGACTAAAGCGGTAGTCCGTGAGGTAATGTACGGAATGATCAGGTGGAAAAGAGTTATCGTTGTAACCAAA
>NW_026260297.1:0-18004 GCF_024291825.1 Alternaria postmessia
ATCCTCTCCCTCTCCCTTTGTTAAGGTCCCCTGCTTCTGTATACGCTTTTTCTTCCGTTGCTTACGTGCTAACGCTGCCTTATTAGCCTTCTCAAGGCTGGCAATCCGATCGCGCATTAGCTCAGCTAAGAGCATCATCACCTCAGCCCCCTTCTTGAGCTAGTTAATCGCCTAAATAATTAAAGCTGGTGATGAGCTCTTGTGCCGTCGCACGCGATCACGTATTAACGTTGATTAAGCCTCAAGCTCACGTACGTTGCTCGGCGTACAAGCCTCCCAGGGAGCCTCTAGTAGAGCAGCTAGAGTAGGCGTACGGAGCTGCACGTCTAGCTTCGAGAGGACAGCGTCTGGCTAGAGAGGAACAAGGCCTGCGCCGCGAAAAGCTAAGCAGATATTGGCTGGCGTGAACGCTCGATCAAACGCTGTCTTGAACGCTAGCAGAAACTCAAGCTTGGTGATGTAGTTAATGTGGTGGCGGATTAGGCTCTCCACCTCACGACTGTACGCGCGCTTCAACGGCGAGAAGCAGCTAACGTTAAGAGGTTGAAGCAGGTAAGATAAGTAGGGTGGCATGCAGAGCGTGTAGATGTTGTTCTCCTTGCAGAGCTCTTGAAACTCAAGGGATTGGTGGCTCTCATGGCCGTCAAGGACGAGCAGGCGACGCGCACCAACCATGCGAGTCTTCGTGTAAGCGTTAAAGTGCTTTAGCCACTCTACTCCTAGCTTGTTAGTTGTCCAGCCATTGTCGCTGACTGCGATCGCCCAGTCGCGTGGGATCTCTGCTTCCTCGTACCAGGCAGACAGGTGATACTGGCCAGCAAAGATGAGGAATAGTGGGACTAACCAGCCAGCAGCGTTAATCGCAGCGATCAACGTTACCCACTCGCGATTACCAGGCTGGATAGCCTTTGGCCTACCTCTCCTCTCTGACGCTGTCACGACAAGCTAAGTCGTGATCTTGCCCATTATAAAGCCAGCTTCGTCAAAGTTGTAGACGTTATTATCGCAGATACCGTACTTAGCCTTTGTCTGCTCTACAAGCTCAAACCAGGCACTAATTAGGACTAGATCTTCGCACAGAGCTCTCTGCCTATCGTACGCTCGGTTAAAACACGTCGTGAGACTGTCTGTACGCTTGACGAAGTTGGCTGGCCACTTCTGTCCAACCTGGCCTGCGCCGCGCGCAGCGAGCAGCTTATCAGCCATATCACGTACAGCTGTATACGTAGGTGAAAATCTACGTAGATCTAGATCAAGTATATAGCTAACAATTACCTGCTCCTCTAGCTGGGTGAGCTTCTTTGAGTTGGGCTGGCAATCGCGTCGGGCGGGTTTACCAGCGCGTCGGCGGTGGAGGGTAGCGCGAGAGACTTCAAACGTCGCTGCAGCGCGTCTCTCAGTCTGAATTTGACTTGTACTAAGAGCTAAGATTGCAAGGTTTATATCAGCCTCACGAGAGGCGTTTTGAGTTGGGGTAGGTAGAGCCATAAGTGATTTGAGGTCGTAGGTTGCGCAAAGTTGGTGGGGTGGCTCACTCGCTTGCCTGGCTCACTCGCTTGCCAACCATGTTAACATGTTTTACAAGCGAGTGACGCGTACAAGCGAGTGACGCACCCCACTAACTTTGCGCACCTCACCTATCTCAATCTACAATGGCTCTACGCAACGTTACTTAATTACTCTCAAATGAAGCTGATGTTTAGCTTGCTATCTTATCTATTAATGCTTAACAAATCCAGGGCAATCGTCCTGCTGCAGCGATCTACAACGTAGCTAAAGCGACGCTCCGCCGTCGACGCGCTGGGATACCTGCCTAACGCGATTGCCAGCCCAACTCAAGGAAGCTTACTGAGCGAGAGGAGCAGGTGATTATTAGATATATACTCGATTTAGATACACGTGGATTTGCGCCTACGTACGAAGCTGTACGTGATATGGCTGATAAGCTGCTAGCTGCGCGCGGCGCTAGTCAAGTCAGCGTCTACTAGCCGCGCAACTTTGTTAAGCGTACAGACAGTCTTACAACATGTTTTAATTAAGCGTACGATAGGCAGCGAGCTCTATGCGAGAATTTAGCCCTAATTAAGAGCTAGTTTAAGCTTGTAGAGGAGATAAAGGCTAAGTACAGCATCTGCGATGGTGACGTATACAACTTTAACGAGGCCAGCTTTATAATAGGCAAGATCACGACTCAGCTCGTCGTGATAGGGTCAGAGAGGAGAGGCAGGCCAAAGGCTATCCAGCCTAGTAATCGCGAGTGGGTAACGTTGATCGCGGCGATTAACGCTGCTGGCTAGTCAGTCCTACTATTCCTCATCTTCGCTGGCCAGTATCACCTGTCTGCCTGGTATGAGGAGGATATCCCACGCGACTAGGCGATCGCAGTTAGTGACAACGGCTGGACGAATAACGAGCTAGGAGTAGAGTAGCTGAAGCACTTTAACGCTTACACGAAGACTCACGTTATTGGTGCGCGTCGCCTGCCTGTCTTTAATAGCTACAAGAGCTACCACTCTCTTAAGTTTTAAGAGCTCTGCAAAGAGAACAATATCTACACGCTCTATATGCCACCTCACTTATCTTACCTACTCTAGCCTCTTGATATTAGCTGTTTCTTGCTATTAAAGCGCGCGTACAGCCGTGAGGTAGAAAGCCTAATCCGCCACTACATTAACTACATCACAAAGCTTAAGTTTCTCCTAGCGTTTAAGACAGCGTTTGATCGATTGTTTACGCCAGCCAATATCTGCTCAGCTTTCTGCGGCGCAGGCCTTATTCCTCTCCAGCCAGACGCTGTCCTCTTAAAGCTAGACGTGCAGCTCCGTACGCCTACTCCAGCTGCTCTACTAGAGGCTCCTTAGGAAGCTTATACGCCGAGCAACGTACGCGAGCTTAAAGCTTAATTAACGTTAATACGTGAGCGCGTGCGACGGCATAAGAGCTCATCACTAGCTTTAATTATTTAGGCGATTAACTAGCTCAAGAAGGGCGCTAAGGTAATAATACTCTTAGCTGAGCTAATGCGCGATTAGATTGCTAGCCTTAAGAAGGCTAATAAGGCAGCGTTAGCGCGTAAACAGCGTAAAAAAAAAGCGTATACAACAGCGAGGAGTCTTAACAAAGGGAGCTGGCGAGGATATACTCGCTTAACGTAAGGCTGATTAGCAGATTGCTCGTGAGCAGCGTTAAGAAGGAGAGCGATCAGGCGTGAGCCGCCAGGCTCTCGCGCGCTGTAAGAAGTGCAGAGAGACTGGACATAACTCTTGTACGTGCAAGAAAGATACCTTAGATACTGCTTAATCTGCTCTATTAATATCTATATATTATCTTGTAAGGTAGTTGAGATATACGCGTGTAGAGGTGCGCAAAGTTGGTGGGGTGCGTCACTCGCTTGTACGCGTCACTCGCTTGTAAAACATGTTATGCAATATCGCATGAACTTGAGACCATATTTGGAAAAACCTTACACGCAGCATCAGCGCCTTTGTTAGTGATATATGAGCACGCTAGACCTGATGGATGCGAACAATCGATATTGCATGTTATAAGATATCAGGCAAACCTAGGATACAGAGACACCTGGAAGATTTTGGTCTTCTTCGCCGAGCGGGTAGTCTAGCCTAGTCGGGCCGGACTAGTGGAGTGAACCCATGACAAAGTGAACGCGACCAGACCTGTAACACTAGATAGTTACAAGACCATGTAGATGCTTGGTTCGTATGGGTTTGAAAACAGCTTTTACCTTCTATTCAGCGCGAAAATAGATCATATCACAGAACTCAACGATAACACCCTCTAACCAAACGGATCGAAAGTGCTCGGATCGTAATCCTTCCCCTCTTGCCACATCTCGACTACAACCTTGTCCTTCCATATGCCATCCGACCTTCTCTTCTCCCATTTTCGGGATACGGTATAGTGCCATATCTTTGTACTTCCACCCGCTGCGACGAAGGCCACTTCGATTCGCTGAATCGCGCTTTCCCGACCAAAGTCGTGCCATAAGCGCAGCATTAAGTTATGGGCAACCTTCTCTTTGATCTGAGGTGAACCCACTGACCATGAATTCGGGTATGAAATCAGCTGGTATGTGTCTACATCCAGATAAAATGTGAGGTGAAGCTGTTCGAGGTTGCGAAACGAAGTCAGCGCTGAGTGGACAGATCGATGAGTCGCGGCGCTCGGCGGTGTCCATGGCGAAAACGACAGAGCCGAGGGTTTGAGCGAAGAAACACCATGCTTCTGCGAGCTAGAGATGGTGAGGAGCTTCTTCAAACGTGCAACGACCGATGTCTTGCCCGTAGCCTGATCGTCCGGCCATACGCTTGACCCCTTCGTTCCCTCTTTTCTCTGCACTTTCATTGGCAATCGTAATATCTTTATCCCTCGAGCTGTCTCCGCTAGATTGTGAAAGTGCTCGGGTTCCCACGCTACACTCCTTGCATATTTTGCTTCCAAACTACGCAGGCTCTGTCCATGCTTGGCTAGAAGTGTAGGTCGCACCATTTGCATGTCGTCGTCATCATCACAATACGTCTTCACATTTCTCAGTGCATCGATTGAATTGAGAAAACGCTCAAGAACTTTCATGTCCCTGTTCGAGTTCCAATAAGCCCTCGCAGCGCCGTAACCCTCCCAGAAGCCGAAGCCGAGTGTCTTGAGCTGTGACACACGTCCTGTCAATGCTTGTAGAAGGGCTGTAGGGGTACCGTGACCGAGATCTAAGGTATGTAGCCGACCCCAATCCATGCAACGTGACCACATCTGACAGTTCTCTGCAGTTGGAAAGTAGTTCTGATGCTCTGGATCTAAGGTCAACTCCTCGAGTGCCGGGAACATATCACCGTCCCGAAACGGAAGATTGAGCGGGCTTTCTTTGTAGTTGTCATTCATGTGCCAGGAAGTGTGCCAGGAAAGGTCGCCGACTTGCAAACGCAGAGTCTTCAAGTTGCGGACTTGGAGTAGGCACTGTTTCAGCTCGGACATCTCCGAAGGACAAACGTCGCATGGTCGTTTTGCAAGAGCAGTAAAGTCCAGGGTGTCCAGATGTGAAGACGACAGAATAGCCTTGTCCATTGCATGAGGTCCACGATCGTTGTTGATGTAGGTAAGTCGCATATTAGGGCGATCTACCAACAGTGCCTGCAATGAAGGCGGGAAGGGGTTCGGAGTCTCCCATCTGTGATGTGTCAGCTTTCTGGAACCGTGGTGCGGATGCGTGGGATTTACGATAGTCTCTGTAGCTGCACCAAATGACTCCAGCAGTCTACCAGTAACGTTACGAGCTTTTCGCAAATCTCAGGATCATATCGGACGGGTCTGACTCGAATGCATCTTATTTTTTCGCCGGTCGCCTTACCTGACATTCGCGTTCCCTGTAGGATTGTTGTTTCAACGTCGTTCACACCTGCAAGCGTAATCTCGCGAAATAGAAACTCCTCAGAAGAACTTCTGCTTGCGCGGCACACAACTCGAAGCGCGTGGAACGCCGCATAATCGTCGTGAAAGAGTTGAGCAAAGATACCGGAAAGAACACTTTGCGGCAGGGCGACGAATTGAGAAGACATTGTCAACGATGCGCGCACGTTTCGCACAGGTAGAGATAATTGCTATTGCGGCTGAAAGCAGCGTGTCTGTGTTCGAGACGGCGGACTGTATATATGTGAAAGTGCAGCCTAGGTGGATATTACCCCGGTTCTACACAGCCCGCAAGCCACCCGTTCGGATAAAATAGATTACACGACTTAGCGCCCACCAACTAGCGCCGCCTCTTGCCAGGGTTCGCTGTTCCAACTACGCCGACCCATCGCTGCAGTATCGAGGGATGACAGCATACTGTTCATCGCGTTAGTAGACTCCTGCTGAAGGTTGCATGTGACTCACTTCATCGCTCCAGAGAGAGTAATGTTTGCTCCACTTGGTTTTGAAGACTGTTGGCGCTTCTATGTTTCCAAAGAGCTCTGCACCAGCGTCCATACCGTAGCAGTAGATAAAGGGTTGATTGCTGCCAACTTTCGTATTCGCATACAACTGCGCATACGAATCGACACCCAGATCGAGCTATTCATATGTCAGACGCTTTCAATGCCATCACTCTCACGCTTATGCTTACCGCAGCATTAGATATTGCAGAGCTATCAAACACAATGCCGAACGTCACTTTTGGGATAATGTATACAGTGACCTTGCCCGAGGCGTCCAGGTCCCAAGTAAATTGGTCATGGACACCGGATCCAGAAACATCTTTCTTCGTAGTCTCCTCGTCGGGTTTGTCGTCCTCACCATCGGGGATGGGATATCGCATTGAGTAGTCCCACCCAGGCATCTCCATCTCATACGTTGCGTTGATTTTCAGTTGCGCTTCTCCAGCGAGTGAACCAATGATACGGAAATCAGGGCCGATGGTCACAAAACCAGGAACGCGGAACGTTGCGCCAAAGTTGTGGGCTCCAAACAGCTCAACATCACCAGTGTGGAAGGACACCTTGCCAAAGGCTTCGAACTTGAGTTGCGCTGTCACCTGGCCCTCCGTGCGGAACCAAGCGGAAGACTCCTCGAAACTCTCAAGGTTTCCAAGCTTGCCGATAACGGTGACTCCACCTGCCGTTTGGACGTCAAGATCCATCTCAACCCAGCTCTTGAAGTACAGATCGTCCGCCCACTCTGCACAATCTGTCAGGGTCTCCTCGAAGATCTTGATGTTGAATTGTTCATGCACCCGGTGCCTGACGCCCTCATACTTGATGTCGACGTCCCTTTGTTTGTCCCACCATTCTTTCACGTTGCCTGACCACCATCTCTTGTGCAACTCAGTGTAGTGCAGCTCGCGCTTTTCCTTGCGCCAAGCATGTTCTAGCCAGGCCTTCTTGTTGCCACCAAACATTGTCTCGATCTCCAGATCTCGTTTGCGCTTGTGTTTTCCAGGAGGTGCTTCGATAATGCTGTCCCAATAGCCAGGGTTGTCACTGTAGTCAATGCGTACCAAAACATTAGACTGGTCAGCGCGCTTCTCGAACGTCGTGAAATCATAGTCGAATGTGAAGTCATATACAGCGGCATCGCTAAGCCCCCGCTTCTCAAGTCTGTGTCGAATGTGGGCATGGGTAGTCGAAGACTCCATTTTCCTCGCGACAGCATATTTGCCAGGGCCGCAGTCGCTGGGCATCTCAACGACAGTGTGCTCCAAGCCGCCTCTGAAAATGATGTCGCAATTACTGTTTTCGGACGAGTCCGTACATACCGCCTTCACGGTTTGGCGATTCTCGCCGGCGGTGTTATCGCAGTCGAAAAGTTCCCAATGTGAGCCATCGCGTTTGTTGACTGTCGTGATTTCGTCTTCAGGGCCGGACATGATGTAAAAGCCAAAGGCATGATCATCAGGATCGTTGCTATTTCCTGGTGTGATCTGGCCACCCATTGTCTGATCAACCTTGATGGTAATCTTCTCGGTGTTCGAGTCGGGTCCAGGGGTAGGGAACAGGTTCCTGCGATCTGTCAGAGAGGCACGCACATAAGAGAAATGAAGAATGAGTGACTTACTTCAACGGCACGGGCAGATTGATGGTTTCCTGGCACAGTTAGCAAGCCGCAAGTCAGCACGAGCATTGGGAGAGGTTACCTTGCCCATGCCTCTGGTATCGCAACAAAAGGCGAGATCTGCATTGTACCACGACCAGACGCCCATCTGTTGAGGTATCGTGTACTTGCACTCGTGTGTACCATCTCCTTTGCCATCGCCATTTGGTCCGCCGTACTGATCCTGGTCGATTTTGCTAGTGGTTGAACTGCAAAATTCCGAGTTTGAACAGATTGGGATGTTACCGCCCTCGTTCCAGTAACACGAAGATGTGTCGATGCCTTTTTCGCAGCAGTAAGAGAGGCCCTTGTTGCCTTGACACGTTCCACGTTTGGTGGTCACGAAGTTGCGATCTAAGGGGTCTTTTAGCTCAACTCCAGAATGACGTCAACATGACACTCACCTCCACAGACGCTTTTGAGACTGTTTGAGTTCTGCGGCCTCCCATCCTTCAAATTCAGACACTCATCTGTCCAACCACACACATCGTTGACACCACCAGTGGAACTCTCACAGCAGTATTGTGCAAAGCCAAACCAGCAGGACAGGTGCTCGTCGTCGATGTAGGGCTCCGTACTTGATACAACAGGTATCTCGCCGTCGTGACAAGCGCCTGAGCACCAGAATCCCTCGATGCCTTGTTGACCTCCAGACCATCTGCATTTCTTTGGATCCGGAGTCGACTTCAGAGGACAGCACAAAGTCTGCCTCTGAGCTTTGCCGTCGCGCATGCCGCAGTATTGCTGAGCGCCAGCTGATTGATAGCCGGCACCACACGATGTGGTACCACAGGAAGACCATGCGCATTCAGTTCCTGTTGCAGAGCCGAAATCACCTTCATCGATAGCGCTTGAATCGTACCCATTCTGCTCGGCAAAGACGTCAAGTTTTCCGCCTAAGAGGGCTTTCAGTGCCGTATGGTCCGTGTCGTCAAGGTCTATAGACCAGACAAATAGACCAAGCAGACTAATCCTCAATCAGTGGGCATCGGCTTGGGAGTGACAAGATTACTCACCCTTGTTCTTTCGCGAAATCGACCTTGTCCTGGAGCGTTTCTTCATCGTCGTAAGACACCCACTGATTGTTGGAGCCCCAAGCCAAATACTTCACTCCAGCCTCCTTATCGTAAATCTTTTCGAGGTTGAAGCGCTTGATATACGACTCAATCTCGGCGAAAGAAAGTATACCGCTTTCGCCGGTGCATTGCCCAGCCACGCCAGGTGCTGAGTGCTTGCAACCAGGCTTGTTGCAATTCGCGTCCTCGAGGGTGTACGACCGACCATAGAACCCAATGCCCAGATTTATGCGATTTGCAGGTACACCCATACGCCAGAACAAGTCAAGAGATTCCTTGATCTCTGTCTTGTTGGTATGTGCATAGACGTACGGCCCGATGTAAGTGCCAGGCGCGTCCCAGCTGCCATGTCTAATTCACTTGTTAGGTCCATGCTGCTCGCAAAGTAAGATGTCGCACTCACAGATCGTAAGACATAAGATTGATCCAAGAAACGTATTTCCAAAGCAGGTCAATCTTGAACCATCGCAAATACCAATAAGAAGATGGTGCGGTGAACGAGATGCCATAATCATCTCCTGCGAGCTCAAATACCGTATTGAGTGCTTCGAGGAGCAGAACAAAGTTACCTGGATCATCCGGTTTACCACCGCGATCTGAAGAGTCGAATTAGTCAGTCGTATTGAGGGGACGATCATAAGCAACATACCTGGTGCGCCCGGATACTCCCAGTCCTTTTGGTAGTGTTAGAAACTCTGCCCAAGATATGCCAGCAAAGGCGACTTACCAGGTCGACCCCATCAAATCCCCATGTCTTCATGAACTTGTGCAGATTCGCGGCAAATTTGTACCGATTGGCGCCCGTGCGTGCAAGATCTCCCCAGACAGCCTGCGTATCGGTACCGTTATCGCTATAAGTCCAACCACCCAACGAGATCCAGATCTTGAGACCTGGCGCCTTTTGTTTCAGGTTTGTGATCTGAGAGAAGACATCGTCCGAGGTGCGCGGCATGGGTACAATTTCAAACGTCTCCGGCTCGATATATGCAAACGCAAGGTTGAGATGGGTCAGCGAGCCAACTGGGACATCATCGATCGTTCGTTTGGAGCAACTTCTTGTCGTCAAACTCCACCCTGCCCAGTAGCTGGTGCAAGTTAGTGCAAGGCATCATCTTCAAAGATGGTACGCACCCAATGACCAGTTTGCGTATATCTCCGCGATTGGGCTCGCTGGAGCCAGGTTGCTCGCCTGGAGAAAGATGACAAAGTCAGCCACCATGGCGCATGCATAGACGTGGGAGCCTCACAATTGCTTTGGCATGTATCATCGCAGTAGTCTGCTTTGACGCCACAGTACCCTGATCCGCTGCAGCAGACTTTCAAGGGGCACGTTGTTCCGGGTACAGCTGCACCCGCGCCGCACTCCGATTTATGGTCACAGTTGGAAATGCAGACATCCTTTCCGCAAAAGTCGCTTCCTGACCCACACTGCGCATGTAAGATATTGATCCGACCATAACAAACGTGAAATCATAGAGACTTACCCATCCCCTAAAGTCTATCAGCAATGAAGTTTTGGGTGGGAACAGGAAACGTACGTCTTTCCATTGCAGCATTCACCTCCAGCACATGGCTCGCCTTCTGCACACCTTCCCTTTTCTGCCCTTTGCCAAAGCTCTGTTCTGGTGTTCGGTGTAATCGGAGGCGGCAATACTTGCGCCCTCCCGATGCGAGCAGCGTTAGGCAAGGCATTTCCCCCATCAAGTCGTGTTGCTTGAATTGCGCATTCTGCCAATAAGATGGTGCAAAGAAATACTGATAGACAAAGCAGCTTCAAAGATGCATACATGACTTGTAAACTCGAAATCGAATTCGCCAACTCTTGCTACAAGAGAAAGAACAGAGCGGAGAAAACTAATGAGCGTGATATGTCAAAGTATCGCAGAAACAATGATCTGTGGTATGCACGAAGCATACTCCATCTCCAGCCATTTGTGCATCCTAGCAAAACCCCTGGCAAGATACCGCCGGATATAGGAATACTAGAGCAGTCGAAGAACGCCTGGATGCATCACTACCCCTGTCGCGAGGCTGCGCTGAACACTAGAGAGGTTTCGCGAAAGTTCAAGGTGTTGGTACGATTTTCCGGATAAATCCACGGACCCGACTGCGCCGCACCAGATATTACAAGGCGACCCGCACTACCCTGATCCTGCGAAGGATCGAAACGCAAGATCATGCTCCCGTCTCCCGAGGTTGTCAAGATGCTCTGTACACCCCACGGGCTCCCACACACGGTCAGCACTAGCCTTTGCCAAGCTGAACTACATCAGGCTTGTCAAACCAAGAAAAGACAAGGTTGACGGGACAAGATTCCGATTCCACATCTTATCTCAGGCCTCCGGCCTCTCTTCGAATGTCTTGGATATTGTGTAGGTCGTCTATAACAAATCGAGTCTCGTCTCCGCATCAACCGCAATGATGGACACGGCTCGGTTGTATCCTTTCCACGTACCTGCATACTCTAGATTCATCACGCATGTATGAAATTGGAGAATGCCTTGCACTCAACGTGAAATCTTGCGAAAGTTTATCCTAGCGTAGGATTGAGGACACCCTAATGTATGTCAGCTCGAGATTAATGGCAACCGCTCAGCTTGTCGCTGAAAATGGCGCAGAAGTGATAACTCTGCATGTGGGTTGGATACAGGGTCCACGGACGCACCGAGACCACGGTCAGGCGTTCGTTTCCCGAGACTCCGAGAAAAGGAGATATCGGAAAGAGGTAATCGTGCTCAGTCTTAGCCGGCCTAGACTGTCAAGAATGCTACACGAGTATTGAACAGCTGACGATTGCGCCCGCTCCCGGATAGTCTTGTAAGTCCTGTTCACGTACATCATCTTGCGCGAACGGAGCCTGTCTCAACGTTTATCCATCATCTCTAGGCTCGAGTGTTATTGAGCAACTGGTGCCTCGAGCTCGTGTATCATGACTCGCCTCACGCTATGGTTGCTTCTATGCACCTTCGTCTGGTCTGCACGCCAGGAAGAGATGCCGCAGCTTGATTCAAAATCGCTGAATCTCCACCCCTTTCATTACAACATGATAGTTAACACTACTGCCGACGATCCCGAGCTTGATAGATATCTTTGGAAGGGTATCAAGAACGAAGATGTAGTGCCAACGAAAACAGGAGGAAAGGTCATCACGTATAGCCTGCAATCGAGATTGGGGAAACGAGCGGTAGGATTGCCTTGGATGTAACAGTGGTTACACTCTGCTGACGTTCCCCCTCCTTAGCCTACATTCTACGGGCCGCTCATCAAGACACCATGCCTTTTCTGTGGAAAGAAAGCCAGATCAGTCTCCAATGTCAACATCGGTCAATTCACCCCAGACTCGATGATCGATAGGATGAAATGGGGAGCCAAAATCGGGCAATGCCTGTTCTACGGGCAACGTAACAAGGCCATGAAAGACAACCCGGACTACAGGGGCTCGTCTTTATCACGCTGGACCACCGATTGGGGTTGTGCTCAGCCCGTTATCAGGCAGGAATTCTTTCGCACTATTTGGGTGAGTTGCAAAATACTCGAGAAGACCTTTGCTAATGGGTCTCCCACAGCAATTATGGCCAAATGAACAAGGCGATGTGCGTGACAGCTGCGAGACAGGGCAAAATTACTACTGCTTGAATTACTTTGAGCCTAAGTGCTGCTGGCTCAACGGAATCCTCGGTGAAAAGACGCAATGGAAGGAGAATGGTATGAAGTACTTCAAGGCCATGTCCCGAGCCATGGCCAGAACCTGCCAAGGCGAAGTGTTTGTCATGCTAGACAACAAGAAGATGCTCTTGAAACAATATGCCCACGCTAAAGACACTCCATCCATCTGGCTCTACGACGAACTTCCTGAACTTCAGAATCTTTACAATCAAGGGATAGTCACAAAGCTTACGGTGATACGCGTGGGGGACTGGAGGCGATTTGATCGAACAGGCTATGCATTCAGGAACGAAGAAGAACCTAAAGATGTTGATGAAGACGATGCCAATGCACCGCCTGCGGACATAAATTCGCGTCGCGTTCGCTCGGTTCCAGAGAACTACAAAGATGATCAGGAAATCACTGCGATGGCGATCAAGATGGCCAAGGCTCTGGCAAAGAAAGAAGCAGAGCTTATATTGACAGGGGAAATGGAGAAAGCTAAATCCGAAATGTATAACTTGCAAAAGCGCGGGTTGTGCACAAGTGCAGCCGACCAAGAACCTCCGGGTATGGACTGGTTTGGATGAGTACCTTGACGGCTGATGTTCGCGTGTCGCGATATTTGTCAGGACGGCCATGCATGTCTAGCTTGAATTTCATTATCATGGCAATACTCTTGTGGTCGTAAACTTCAATTTGTGTCAACAGTTCAATGGAAGAATACACCTTGAATCATCACATCTCGAGATTTGTCACGATCGTCTTCATATGCGACCAAGCGCGGTCTGACCCTTCGTGGCTAATGAAGCAACACTTGAACAGCCTGACGAAACACATAACCACGATTTGAGGCTAATCACTCAGCGAGAGGTGTCGAAAGCTGCAATAGCCGTTATAGAGTATGTCTGCCCATATATCACGTTACAAGCTCCCAATGTTTCGCGAACAGCATAAATTTCCATCTCTGGTAGCCAAGCAGCGAAACCTCAAGCAACAGATAAAGTATAGCGGAGCTTCAAGTGCCATGAGACTCAAAACAGACATTGTATTGTTTACAAAAGCATAATCTCACAAAGAAAAGTATACAGCCAAGTTCCCAGGCCGGGATAATCACCTGTCAGAGGTGCGGGCAGATCATCTGCCCACTAGATACCAATACAAACGTAGTATTGTGCCCACAAGCCGGAACAATCCGTCTTCACGGTTGGGTTCCACTTGTAAAAGTCATCCAAAGCAATTTTGTTGTTATTAGCGATGTCCCAGCAACCGTCTCCAGCCACGACCTTGTAGAACTTCTTGCAGCCCGTCACCATGCCTTGCTGTACCGGAGTCGGTGTGTTGGAAGCTGGCTTCGTTGTGGTTGGGACAGTAGAGGTCTTGAACGTTGAGGAGGCCGGTGCAGTGAATCCAATTGTGCGGATGCAGACATTGTAACCAGACCATAGCTTCGAGCAGTCGGTCCCAACGTAGGGATTCCACTGGTAGAATGAGTCAAGAGGGACTTTTGCTGCTGCAGCGATATCATAGCATCCATCTCCAGCCTTGACGAGGTAAAAGCCGTTGCAGTTTGGAACCATGCTTGGCTGTACGGGCGTCGGCGTTGCGACTCCGTTGCCAGTAGACGTCTTGACAGTGCTCGATGGCTTCATCGTCGTGGACGGAGCAGGAGTGACGGTGGGCTTCGGCGTGGGTGTGCTACCGATCAAGCCAACACAGACGTAGGTCTTGGTCCAGAGGCTTGTGCACTCACTGCCGACTGCAGGGTTCCAAGCGTAGAAGTCATCCAGAGAGATGGAGTAGGTGGACGCCAAATCATAGCACCCATCACCACTCACAACAAGATGGAACTTATTACAGTTGGTGGTCATGCCAGACTGGATTGGAGATGGAGTCGCAACGCCATTGGTCGGCGAAGGAGCCACCGTCGATGATGGAGTAGGCTTCGGCGGCGGTGGTACTCCCCAGTTCTGTTCGATGCAGTAGGAGTTCCCAACGACAAGCTTACATTCCGTGCCGATCGACGGATTCTATGACTGTTAGAGACTTTGCTAGATCCATGTCTACTATCAACTTACGTATGTCTTCAATTGATCTTCGCTGATATAATTATCCGTCGCGAGAGATGAGCAAGTATCGCTGGATATAGTGACTACCCAGCCGCTGCAGTCTGATACAGTATCTGCCGCCGCTGTTGTCGGTGGGTCCACAAGATAGGCGTTGGCCAAACCCAAGGCGCCGAGAACGAGAACGGCTCCAAAGTTTGTAGATCTCATGATGGCAAGAAGTTTTCTTAAAACGAATGTGATTTGAAATGAGCGACAAGTGGAAACGAATGATTCCTGTGATCGTCATTGAGAGGCACTGTATACGTCTTTTAACCCCTCGTTGAGAGGATCATGATAGATCCATTACTCTTGTCAACCGTGATCATCGTTGCCACCCGTACACAATTTCGCTTGACGTACGGTCAGCAGATATGGTCCTGACCGAGTGAAGTTTAGAGAGTCGGCCTTACATCCAACTAATGCAGAGTGCGCCGTGGTCGTCACCGCGGTTTGAGCGGACGTTCGCGACTATCAACGGCTGTAGATGATGTTGGTTATTTTTGGCTATGGCGTGTGTTCTATTTGCTGGTATTATGCCGGGTACCAGCATGCGTGGTGTGGACTGTAATCATGTGGTACTTGCAGCAGCGCGAAAATCCGGGATGGCACTGCTGCAGGAACGGAATGCCGGTACGTGGGAACTTGCGATGCGGGCGACGGCTGTTGTAAACAATACCAAAACCACTGTACTACTTGACAGCTTAGGAAGAAAGTATCGAACCTGCCATAGGTGCACTCAATTTTCCGTCCACAATAATTATCAGGGTCTCCGGGTAAATCCTTCGAGATGTTGGCGAGGTACGGCCCGGGATAAGAGCGGCTAGAAGGACCTTAGCTTTTACCCAGTCAGATTTGACCTCGATATTAAAGCGATGTTGTGGAATAAGGCGTCCTGCCCCACGATCGCGCAGGGACGTCATTGCTAGCCCCCATGTAGATCGGTTCCCGCCCATGAACCGCTGTTCTGTGTACCTGCATGACGGCTACGGAGAAGGCCAGAATACGCGCAACCAAACCAGGTTCGCGGCATAATATTGATACAAGCTTACGCCAAGGTAGCGACAAGCACACCTTCTTTTTCATCGCGAGATTAAGGGGTCACACCAACGAGCATTCGGTACGGCGCGTCCAGCGGTCCGCAAGTCTGGAAGGACATATCCTTAGCGTTTCTCTAGGCACAACGAGATGTGCCCCCACCTTGGCATGTGAAGAATGGTTATTGGTCCGGTCGGATAGAAGTAAGCATCTGGGTGACCAACTAGTCGCAAGGTATTCTGAAGGTCCTGCGTTGCTCCAGAATTGCGATCGAAAGCTTGCTATTTTCAGGGTCTCTACGAGGCCCTCGATTATACGTTCTAACGCCCTCTTGCATGTGGATTCGCACTCGTTGAAACTGTCCAAACTTTTCCATTGAAGACATACCGTTCACCACCATGCGGTTTCCTCCCTCGGGCGAGATTTTGCTATCACTGCTTTATGCCAACTCTGTTCTTGCCCAAATTCAATTGTACAATTTCACTACCGCATCCACCAACCTCTCTTCAACATGCGTCGCCGTCTTGAACCAAGTGCAAAACTGTGATCCGTCACTTGAGTGGGCGGGTCGGGGAAGATACGAAGCGGACGACATACTGCAAACCCTGTGCACGGCGGCTTGCACGGCATCACTGTCAACATGGTTGAAAAGAGCACTCGGCGCATGCACAACGCGATACGTTGACACCCAAGGCAATGCTATGCTTCCCGGTATCTGGGTAGAGTCCATTCTCGAGAATTACAGTTTACTATGCCAGAAAAACGGGTGAGATGAAGATATACAAAGTTACAGGAACATTGAGAGCTGACAACTTCAGTGACAAGTTTTGTAACGCCGTTGTTCGAGATGCAGCTGGAGTGAACCCTGAGAATCAATCGCAGACCAAATCGGCAGGTACGTAGTTCAGCAAAGCGTGTTGAGCGAAGCTCACGATGACTACAGTTGCAACCATTAAATGCGATGATTGCTTCTTGAAACAGATGCAAACACGCCTGCAGATGCCGCTTCTATCAAACTCCGACATGGCAAAGACTTTCACGTCTTTGACTTCGGCTTGCAAGAAGACTGGCTTTGCTGTCACACCTATTGCTGCCTCAACCGCATGGGTTACATCGTGAGTACCTGCCGAGCCACCACGACCAAGCTAACATTGAACAGCACAACAGTTTCAGGCGCCACGCCAACGCCAACCGGATGTACAGGCACAATGTATACGATTCGCAGTGGAGACACGTGTCAATCGGTCGCTGCTGCCCGCGGCATAAGTGTAGCTGGTCTTCTCACCGCCAACGGCCTTCAAGGCTTTTGCGCGAATTTCCCGACCTCAGGGGCACTTTGCATACCCACTAGTGGAAGGTGCAAGACATACACCGTGAAGACCGGCGACACATGTGCCAAGATCGCTGATGCAAACAAGAAGGCATGGGTGCAAATAGTCTCTTGGAATCCGGTCCTTGGTAAGGATTGCGGAAACTTGGGAAGCTACATTGGGTATCCGATATGTGTATCTACTCCCGGTGAAGACTGGGTCAATCCGAGCCCGGTACCCAGTACTTCGGAGGCGACCACACCGTAAGTCATCCACAGAAACTGTATTCGCTTTTCTAAGAGTGATGAAGACGTGGCTCTAACAATGTGTAGTCTCTCAAGTATGCCAGGTACTGCTGTCAGTCTACTCCCTCGTCCTACCAACACGGGCTTCATCAATGGTAGCGATGAATGGCACTACCAATACGGGAACGGAACTCGCCTTGACTGTATCACCTATGTCAATGGCTCTGACTTTGGTTCGAGTGCTTCATGCGCAGATGTCGCCAAAGATGCTGGCGTCAATGCTACAGATATCGCTGAATGGAATCAGTTGGAAGATCCTTGCACGTTGGATGGGAAACTTACGTACTGCGTACAGCGAGTGAAACAAGATTTCACATCGGACGTGACCGAATACTGCAACCTTGAAGACACAGCTACCTATGGGATGACGTGTCAGCAGTTCGTTGCCTTGTGGGCGATCGATTCAATGAGGTTGAACGATTGGAACCCAGGAGTTGGGCCCGATTGCGAGAATTGGATGCCAGGTGAGTCACCAGTATATTGTATCTGCGAAACCATGTGATATTAATATCCTAAAGGACGCACCTATTGCGTAATGGCGCGCCACTTTCGCCAACCAGGTATTCTTGCAGCTTGTAGCAAGTTTGCCACAGCAAATGAGACTGGCCGTACGTGTATCATATCCTGCTATACCATTTACTCAATTACTCATGCTATCAGGGCTCTCCGATCCATGCGGTCTCATCGAACAGCCCAACGGCATTGCACATGCACGCTTCGTTGCCTGGAACCCTGCGGTGATGAACAACTGTACGTTGATAACATACCACACACTGTCGGGATCGTCGTTCTAACACAATATCAGGTAGTGGTATCCGATATGGCCAGAGTTGCTATCAGTCAATCAGTCAGTTGTCAGTTCATCTTTGCGGTTCAAACTGTCAGTCTGGAGGTAGTGAACTGACCTGATTGACTGCCAAGACATTTTTTAGAATCGCGAACTGAGACTG
>NW_026260298.1:0-17898 GCF_024291825.1 Alternaria postmessia
CATCTCCAGCTTCACGCGATTCTAAGTATTCAATCGCTTCTTGAATCGGATCCATGGTTGTTGAGTTATGACGCGTTGAAGATGGGACGACGCGCAATGTTGGGATGGTGGGGTGGCTCGTTACGCGACGTGGCTCGTCACGCGCACATTTAGTGTACCTTGCAGACTATCAATCATGGATATGTATCCCGTGCGGCATGGGCGTCAAGCCCAAGCATTACCTAACACATCTCACAATGTGGCATACCGATCACCCAGAGGTCAACACGTCAAAGAAAGCTAGGATGCTGCTTGTTGAAGAACTCCTGCTGAAAGGTCCGACCGACCCTGATCTACCAGAGTTCCAACTCCCTCAACAAGGATTGCCTGTTTTGCCACACCTCCCTATACACGAAGGCTTGTCCTGCCTAGCGTGCAACTACACTTGTTTGGCGAAACAAAACATCGACAGACACCGCCAAAGGCAGCACGCTGAGCACAAATGCGCTCCAGGTCGCCCATCCAAGGTTGATGCGCTGACCGTGTTCGATTGAAAAAAAAGCGTCCTGCCAACGTCTCTTTGTACAGGGCTGCAAAAGTCACTACTTCGCAGTCATCTCGCCAGCTGAGATCGAAGAGGAGAAAGACACGCTCCGACGCCGTGACATGGCCGCGCAGCTGCCGGAGGCGGAGTACATGCGCGCTCAAATCGATGAAGCGCTAGAGCAGGGAGAACAAAAAGCTAGAGCTTTTGAAGACAGGATCCTGGACAACGCTGCGCCGACTGAGGTCTCACCGTGGCTGGAAATGACGCGCTGGCCGAAATATCTCCAGGGACACTTGTTTATCAATATCGCCCGTCTCGCAAGCCCTGTCAGTCTACTTTCAGAGCCTCTCCTCGTCGAGTTCTCTGACAACCTGGACCACGTCGTTGAGCAAGCGCATACTTCCATATGGGACGACAAAGTCAATGTCTTCGATCAAGCGCGCATCAACAGTTTCATCCAGCGCAGGCGAGCGTTTCACCGGCCACTGATGATCGAACTGCGCGACTCGACGTATCGAAGTTATAAGCAAGTCTTCAAAAGGCTGATCTGTTTTGCATATCGGACTATGCAGTCGGAGAATCGCATCGAGCTGGCCCACCGTTTGACTGCTCGCCAGCTAGGGCATCTCGATAAGATGATAACTATCGGCGAAGAACTTAAAGGGCTGAAGCATAGTCAACAGACAAGAGATGGCGACAAGCAAGGCCCCAATGCTCCGCCAAAATCTTTAGAAAGCCACCTCGACCGAGCTTGTCTATACTTCTGTATCTCCATACTCAATCACACGCTCAAAGGGGATCTTCTTGAGAGAACAGCAATAGGGTTCCTTGCCGCATTGGGAGTGGATCCTGAGGAACAGAATCTTCGAGACGCATCTTCCTTCACATCGTACCTGTCTGCTTTCGTTGAGATATCACAGATGCTGGTCATCCTGATGTCGGTTCTGGTGGCAGAAGAGGGCCAGATTGAGCATCGGTCAGACGTGCTAGACGAGATGCGCGAGCGTTTTATGATCCATGGAAGTCGGTCACCGTTCAATTGGGTACTACGTCTACGAGGGTATGGCAAAAAGATTAGGAACAGCTCTACAAGCCTAGGCTATATCTACTGGTCTGATGACCACGAGCGCCTTACATACAAACAGCTTGAGCTAAGCATAGCTGATTTCAAAAAATTTGCCGCCACCCAGGTAGAGCTGGCACAATCTGAGCTGGAGCAGCTCTTTCTGATTCACAGCGACGAAGAGTGAGAAGACGTGATCCCTAGCTTTGAACTACGCGACTTGAAGGACGATTCGACAGAAAGCGCCAAGGGGTGGAGCTTTTGCAATGATCCTCGAAACAAACATGTTTTGCCAGAAGGCAAAAGATGGATGCTTGATCGCGTCTTAGAAGCCGACGCGCTACGAGCTGAATTCATAGAGTTGCGCAAGAACGATTCCAAAGTTCTCTGGAAAGTGACGGCAGCGAAGAAATACATCTCCAAAATCGAATCGATTCTCGAGCGGCTCTTGCTCCTTGTTCACATCACTGCAGGCCAGCCTGCTCGTGGCACAGAGATCCTTAGCTTGCGTCACTGCAACACAGTAAATGGGCACCATCGAAGCATATTTATTGAGAATGGACTTGTTAGCACAGTCACTTCGTATCACAAGGGATACAACATTATTGGGTTTACAAAGATTATCCACCGCTATCTTCCTAAGGAAGTGAGCGAGCTTGTGGTGTACTACCTGTGGTTTATTTTGCCATTCTGGAGAAGTCTGAATCTACTAGTCTTAGGAAATAAAGCATCTCGATCACCGTTCCTATGGTCGAAAAGTGATGCGGCTTGGATTAGTACTCGTGTAAGCAATGCGTTGAAAGAGGAGGCACGAATTTACCTACAAACCCATCTGAACATTACCTATTATAGACACGTTGCCATTACTATGTCGCGCGTCTACCTCAAGAGCGGTGGATTCAAATGGGACTATGGTATTGAAGAAAAGACATCGAATGATCAGGCAAGCCACACGACATGGATAGCGGGTCCATATATGCACGTGGACTGGAGGAGGCTCCGGGAGCCATAGAGGTCAGAAAGGCTGAGTATCGAATGGTCAGTCGCAAATGGCACAATTTTCTCGGGTTCCGCGCTTACATGCCCTGCACTAAGTGTCCAGCTTTGTTTGACGTATCGGATGAGAAGGCAAGGCAGTAGGCAGCAGGAAGAAGCAAAACGTGCATAGAGGAGTATTTCAAGTCCTTCAGAGAACCATATGTCAATATGCATGATATTTGAAGGTCAGAAGGCCGCTCTGTATCGCAGGAGACGATATGCAGCGAGTAGTCGAGCACAGATAAGTGCACAGGGTTGTTTACAGTTCATTCCACACCCATAGTGTTTTCAACCTATGAATGTTTAACGCATTGTTCGATGGCAGAGCAGAGTCGTAAGTCAGCTTTTTGAGCATATAGCAGATTACACGTTGGCTGACCAATATAGGGCGCGGGTCGGACCCCGAGCCTGGCTGAGACAGGCTTAGCACGGTAATCACGTGCTTCAATCCAGCAATTTGCGCCCCCCTCCCCTATTCGCAAGTTCTCACTTCCCCCGGACCGTCATGCTACAGCGCTCTGCCATGTATGCTACGACGAACTGCAGTGCAGTTTATCGATTTCCCTAACCCTACAGTATCCGTGCGCCAGATGAACACGGTCACCAGTTGAACACCCCAACAACAAAATATTTTCAACAAGATGGACTTCTAGAGCCCCAACCAGTCGTGATAAAATTGCGCAAATAATAGATTATACTATATACAGGCCTGGGAAAGTTTTGCGCTAGTCAAGTAATTTTTTTGTAGGCTGGATTGGTCGTGAACGGCGACTGCGCGCTAGGGTAGCTGGTGCAACGCTTGCGACTCTTACCACAACTGGAGCAACCCCAACACGCTTTTGACGCTTTGTAGCTGGCTTGTTAGCTTTCGAAGCTTTGCGCTTACCCTTTTGGGGTAATTGTATAGCTTTTTGAGCGTTGCGGAGCATCCTCTGGCGGTCTCTTTCTGCTTTCTCTGCAGCCTTCCGCTTTCTGGTCTCCTCCCAACCTTTCTCCCGCTCAACACGCTTCGCTTGTTGTAGTTGACGATTGCAGAGGCGAGCTGTCTTGTTAATCTCAGCTTGCTCGGCTTTTTGAAGCTTTTCAAGCTCCTGTTGTTGTTGTTGTTGTGATGCCCGACGATCGCGAGCTCGTTGTACACTCCTGGGCGACCAGATTTTTGCTCCCCCGTGGTAAATCTCGTCCTCATCAAGCTGGAGGGTGAAGGACTGGTTTACCCGCCTCTCCTTAATGGCTAGGGACTGCCTGAGGCCCCTGACTTCCTCACGGAGGATACTGTTTTGAGCTGCGATGTGGCACAAGCTTCGTTGAAGCTTCTTGACGTCCTTACTGCCCTGATCCTTCACCTCACGGCGTAAGATCGACTTGAGCTTGAGCCAATCGCTCCCCGATAGTACTGAGTCGCTGCTGTCAGAGTCTGAAGCTTGCTTGGCAAACTTCTCGAGTATAACGTCTGGGTTGGCTGGGTATATACAAGTGGCTCCAAACGACTTCTTGATAAGTGGAGGTTTGAACACGTTACCCCAAGCCCTCCAGAAGAATGGGAAGAAATCTTCTTTGGTTAAATTGAGCAACCCCTGGCTGTCCTGGAGGTATCCCATCAACTGAGTTGAGTAAGCGTTCGAGAGGGGTTTGAACATACAAACGTCGAGCGGTTGAAGAGTATGAGTAGCATGAGGAGGCAGTACAGCCAACAGGATCTTGTGCTCGTGGCAATACTCAATGAACTCCATGGTTATATGGGACCCATGGCCGTCAAGGAGTAGTAATCGATACCCGGTTGAAGCATGCCACCTGGTTTCTCTTTCAAACACCTCCTTGGGCCAAGCTAACCCAATATCGTTGTTTCTCCAGCCGGACGGAGATCAGGTTACAAAGACTGAGTGCTCTCCTTCCGATATAGCTTCAACCCAGCTTGATTGAACAGCTCCATTGGCTCCCTGGAGGATGAGTGTAGGACTCAGAGGTTTGCCATCCGAACAAATACAAGCTATCACCGTTATCCACTCGCTTGAGCCATCTTCAAGTGCTTGCCTTATCCCTTTTTGCTCGTAGAGTCTCTTGTCAACTATACGTTTTGTTCTGCCAACCCAGCCAAGTTGAAACGCCTTTTCGTCCATATTGAATATATGTATTGGTTGTACATTGTACTCCTCCATCTTTTCAACCAGAAGCTTGAAATACAAACTGTACTTGGCTCCAGAATCAGCGTTGCAACGTAGTTTGTTCATCCCCTTGCTGTACGCGGAGATGAGATGGTTCGGATGACGGTGGAGGAACCGGGACACCCAGGTTTCCAAAACCGCTTTTCCAGCCAAATCTGAAGCAAAGCGTTTTATCATCTCCCTTGTAGGTGGCAAACGTCGTTCAGTAAGCGTCTGTATGTACCGTACAAGCTCCTTCTGGTGTTGTGGATGGAAGGAGAGGTGCTTTACGCCATGTGCCTCTGTTAGACCCTTGTGCCTTCGGGCGAGCGTACAGCGGTTAACACCATACTTTTTAGCAGGTTGTTGGTATGAGAATTGTTCTCCTGGTTCCCGCAATTCGATTTCTTCAATCGCTTCTCGAATCGGGTCCGTATTGGTTGAGTTATAGCGCGTTGAAGTTGAGTTGTTGTTGTTGTTGGGGTGTTCAACTGGTGACCGTGTTCATCTGGCGCACGGATACTGTAACGCTAAGCGATATTAAGCGAAACTTGGCACGAGAAGGGCCTCTCTCGTCGCCTCATAGTGGATAGGGCCTCGCAAACTAACTCTTAGACTAACATCTACAGATATTGCCCTAATACTATATAAGGCGTAGGTTAAGCAGATAGTTATTCTCGTTACGGCAGTCGAGAGGCATCGGCATGACGACTTCGTTCCCACACATGCGCCATAATTCACTCTTCTAATGAGTCTTTCCAATATCTTCCACACTTCTCAACCACGCGCCTGCCCCGAAGCACACATCCTTCGAACATCCGATTTCGCCTGCCTTTGACCCAACTCAAATCCTCTCAAACTCTGCATGGTCGCTACCAAGTCTCATCATAGCCACCCAGTCTTCTCTCGTCTTCCCCATATACATCTGATCTGGTGGCAACACAGCCATCCCGGAATCCAATTGCCGTTGCAGGTCATCATCCATTTCCCTTTGGAAAGCCAGTTCGTTCAGCCGCCAACCTGAGGCAGATGGGAAACCTTCTTTGAAGGGTAAGAATGACTTGATATGACTCTCTACTGCGGGCGAATCTAGGCCCCATTTCTCATGTCCACAACGACCAATGTAGAGTCTGTTGCATGACGGTGGCAACTTTTGCGCGAGGTTGTGCCACTTATATCCTATGCTAGTGAGATAGACGTGCTCAAAATGAGCATACTGCAACTTCGGCTGCCGGGAGAGGAAGTTGATAAGAGACGGTGTTTCCAGAATGAGACTTCGTAGCTTCAAAGTTTTCAATGCCGGAAAAACTAATGGTGTGATGTCTGTGGAGACGGGAGTACTGACGCTACCAAATAGCTTTTCAATGTAGTGCTCTCCCACATCCGGCAATTGTGGATGTGATGTAGTTATGTTGCGAAACTCAAGCGTTTGTAATGTCTGCGATGTGTGACAGATTAATGAAGCAAGCAATGAGCCTTCGTTGTTTGGAGACTCAAGTAGAAAGTCCACACTCTCGGCGTTGAATGAAAGTGCAGTGAGAGAGCTGAACATGTGCTCTAAGGCGGCACTCGTTGTTATAGAGGACGGATGAATCTTAGGGAGGACCAGACTCTGGATGCGACTATTTGACGCTTGAACAGCAGAGCTTAGCAGTTCGAGGTGCTTCCAGGTCGTGCTACATCCGGAGAACTGTTCACTCACTTCATTGCTGGCTACGTTAGTCTAACACTATCTAGACAGCTTAGTCGTACTCACTCGACTCTGTCTTCGAACCCATAGTCACTCAAGTCGCAGTACCACTCTTGGATTTCGATAGCTTTCAAGCTCGGCATGTGGGCGAAAAGTTTAACCAGTGCCGCTAGGATTGCGTCTGCCCTTTCGCGCTGCTCCTCAACCTTAGAGACCCAGATCCCTTCCGCCTGCTCAATCAAGTTCCGCTCTTTACCAGGTCTTGCCAGCCGTTTCTCGGCGAGACGACGGATGCCAATATATTCGCCCTCGGAATCTGTTTCGAAGTCTTCTGCTTTATACATACTATGGAAGTCTTTCTCGTAGTCCTGCTCCCTCTCTAGCCATTGGCGATAGCTCGACCAGAAACCTTGAAAAAAAAACAGTTCAGTATCTGCCTGGCCATGGATAGAATATCCGTAGACCCAACTTACCATCTACGTAGTAGCCAGGACTGAACTTTAGCTTGCGAACATGGCACGCAATGTCCAGTGCCAATAGCCCATCCACAGTACTTTCCAGAGAGCCAAATTCCACCGTCCGTGAACGACCTGGGTAGATGTCACACTGACCATTCTCCACTCGACCGAATCTGGTATGGGCTGAGCCGTCCAAATGAATTGTCTCGAACATCAACGGCTTTGTAAGGGTCGCGAAAGTGCGGCATGTTCGAGACACTAAGTGTAGATGATGCCGGGGCAAGTATGAGAAGATCTCGAGGTAAAGTTCCTCGGGCAGATCCATGATGGTTTGTGAGTATGATGACTGGAAGACGACAGGCAAGTGTTATATAGAATATGGACAGGCGTCGTTCAGCGGCAAGGGCGTGGCTGCGCGATGATTTCGCGATATTAGCCTGTTCGCGCGAAGGAGTAAGCGGCGAGGCAGCAATCCCAAAAGGAAACAATTATATGAGCGACGCAAGCTAATACATTAGAGTGCATGTGTAGAGACACAATCATTGGTGGGATTTGCATTCGTTGTCGGTGTTGAGGACATAGTGCCAGGCATCAGCGGCGCCTAGAGTTTTGGCGATAAAGTGCGGGGCGTTGGTGGCGGATCGCCATGCTCCCTACAGTGTCCGTGCACTCGATGCCCATGTTCAGTCAATGTCCGGGCAACAACACAACGTCTTCGTGAGTAATGCAGCTGTAGCGCCACAACAAATCGTAATAAGATTGCGCAGAGCTAGATTTATACTACATACAGGCCTGCGAAACCTTCAGCTTATTTAGAATATTCTTAGGGGTGCGGATTGATCGTGTGTTAGTCGTGTTAGGTGGAACTAGCTGTGCAACTAATAGCTTTCAGGTCGCTTGACATCCATGACATCCAATTCAAACTACGCATGCAACCAAGCTTCATTATGTCATGCCCTCAAATCACTCTTTCACTACCTCAATAACAGCAACGATAAGACTCATGATGGTCGCAACTCCAACAATGTATATAAACCATCTCTTCACGCCAGAGTCGGGTAGGACGACAAATCTAGTTGGTTGCCGACGCCTTAGTAGCGGCGTATGGTTGATAAGAGGATGGGCGTCGGACGAAAGAGGTGGAGTGTGAGCGGGTGCCGGTAGGGAGTGCGCGGGGACAGTGGGGCTCATATCTACACAGCGAGGAAGTCCAAAACGGTGGTTATCCTGCCCGGTGGCTGTGGCAGTAGAAGTAAACATAGCGATGATTGGACTATAGGGGTAGGGGTGGATTAGCGATATGTTTCAGCCAATCAGAAACGACTAATCCACATACAGTGATGCCTGCGAGCGGTAACGGTTCCGACAGTGCTAGGTGTTGAAACAGTTTGAGGAGCTTCGTCATCTTGCTGCGAGTTCTTACTGTGGACTGGAGTGTTGTCAAACAGGAAGTTCGCTTGCGAAGGTTTTCATCGCCTTAGTCGCCTCCCAACTCCTGGCCCATTCAACCCAGTCGAATCTGAGACCAGGCATGTTACATCCATGGATGACATAATACGGTACCGAGATCCTCAGTTCAAGACTACAAGTACATATAAGTTGTACTATATCATTTATGGCTCGCTCTGAGAAATAGGTATAGGAAAGAATTGTCTTCAATGGCCTTGAGAGCATTTAGCTGGACATCCACCACCTGCATCTTGTAAGAAAAGACGAGGTCTTACCGGTCCAAGCTCTGGTTCGTTTTTGGAAAGTGAGTAACAGTCAGCTGATGACGTTGATAGTTCAACAATCTGGTTATTGCTAATATCTTGGTAGCAAAGTTTTCCAGCTATATCCGCCTCGTCTGCGTATCTAAGCGCGTCTTCGTTGACATTGTGGCACTGACTTATGATGCTGAGGAAATGTGTGTTTGGGCGAGCGCATGCAGCGTGCACATTAGCTATTTCTATGGTCTATTGTTACAATGACCCTGTATGTACCTTATTCTTTTTCATTCACTTAACCACAGCAGCAACAACAGCTAGAATAATTCTAATAGTAGCGATACCGAGCCCTATAACATGAGCGTATTCCTAACCTATAGGACGCGGATGTTAGGGCCCGATCATCGTCGAAACGGGTGTAGCGTTAGGGTTGCACGATCGAATCGGGCCTGCTATAGGGGGCGAACATTGTGTCTTTTACCCCCAATCATCGTCAAAATAGGCATAGCGTTAGGGTTACGCGATGAAATCGGGCCTACTATAGGAAGTACTTAGGGTTATCTTAGGGTTAACTTGCTAAGCATGGAGTTCTGCTAGAACGCACAGCCACCCGCAACGTTAACTGCAACGCAGCACCGCAAGCGACCGCGTGCACGCAAGATAACAATCGACAACGTGCAAGAGCGCTTCTGCTATCTCCAGCGCTATCAGGTGCTAGTCTGCAAGGAGCACGCTACAGGCATACAGAACGTTGATGTGCACCTGCGCGACCAGCACGGCGTAGCAAGCGAAGAGAGGAAATCCGTCGTAGAGCACTGCCGGCAATGGCAGATCGCCGCACCGCAAGATGTTGAGCTGCCTGCGCCGTTGGGGCCGCCGATTGAGCAGCTAGGCGAGCCGTTGGACGTCTATCAATGCAGGATCACTAGCGACTGCGGCTTCTGTACCGCAAACAAGATTAGAATGCAGAAGCACTGCAACAACGCACACCAGACGGCTTAGAGCAGTAAAGACGTTGCACTCTGCGAGAAGGTTAAGGCGCAAACGTTCTTCCAAACCGGCGGGCTCCAGCGATACTTTGTCGTCAAGGTAGCAGACAACAGTCGCGCACCGTCCAACCCGCACGAGACCACAGACGTCGTTAGGGGGCGGTTGGCAGAATGGAAGCTAACAAAATATGCACACGAAGAGAAGGCGCAGGTTATGGACGCTGACGTCGCAAAAACAGATAAAACTGGCTGGTTCAAGCGGACAGGCTGGCTGGAGCACTTTGCCGACCGCAATCTGATGCATCTTGCGCATCAGACCCGGCTGCCCGATCGAGGCGAGGAGAAGCTGCTGCGGGCAGCGAAGCTAACTGAGCTGCTGGTGGAGAGAAGCGTCAAGGGGCTGTCGACACTTGCGCGAGAGACGAGGCGGTGGCTGAGGAGCGCGAAGCGGCAGGAGATCGATCAGCGGCCCATAGCTCGATTGCAGAACCCGGAGAGTCAGGCTCGCTACGCTGGCTATATAGTTAAATTCGTCTGCTACGCTCTGCGCTTCGTAGCTGACGCAGAGGCAAGGATAGCGGCGCAAGAAGGCGGCGATGAATGCAGCGACGAAGATGATGATGATGATAATGATAAGGGCGACGAGGATGGCTTGGAAGAAGAGGAAGAGGAAGAGGAAGAGAACGACGATGACTTTTCTGATGCTGACAGCAGCCGACCGGCGAACGTTCCGAGCAGCGGCCAAAGAGAGAAGGACTTGATGAAAGACGCGCGAGAGCTGTTCCGCTGGACAGTTGAGCAGAAGGAGCTTGTAGTAACACTGTGGGAGGTACTGGATCGCGATGCTGACGCTGATGACGAAGCGCAGCGCAGCGCTCAGCGCGACGCTCAGCTCGAAGTGCTGCTAAACTTGCTCACATCATTCTTCTTCACGACAACGGGCGATAAGCCGTTTAGCAGCGGGCTCATTCACTTTCTTGCTGTGCTAGGCATTGATAGCGACACGAACCGCTTGCGCACGGCGAAGAACTACTCGTACATGCTAGCAGGAGTAGTCTACTGCATGCGCGTGCTTAGCGTGGAGAAGTTGCTCCCGTCCGCGTGCCGCGATGAGCAGACCGACGAGGACCGTGAGCGCTTCCTGGAGCACAGAGAGAAGTATCTGTCGGACGGCTCGTACAGCCCAATGAGCGAGGCGCTCAGCTTGCTGGCTTACGGCAAGTACGTCGCGCTGGCGGCCGGCAATTCAGGCAATGCGTACTGGTCAAAGGACAAGAAGATCTTCTACTTGCACGGCCGGCGGATCTACATCAGCCGCTTCTGCAAGATGGCGCAGGACATGGTTTCTGAAGCAGAGCAGATGCTGTGGGAGGAACTGTTCTGGGTGACGAGGGCGGAAGAGCGGTTTGCCGTCAAGCTAGACATTCTTGTCGACGACGTTACGTTTGAACGGCGGGGCGTGTCTTTTGTGCAGCACCGTGATAACGGTCTTAAGGACAAGCTAGAGTGGATGCTGACGCAGGCTGAGCAGACTGAGCAGGGCCACAGACTGCAGTCGAGCGAAGGGCAGTGGAACGTGAAGCAGGTCAAGCGATACTTGCGTTGCGTGGACCGCTTCCTGATGCTGCTGATGGTCTGCGTGCACATGACGTCCGGACAGCCGGGTAGAGGGTCGGAGATCACGACGATGCGGCACCGCAATAGGCTGCTGCAAGACCGCAACATCTTCGTTATGGACGGGCAGGTGATGACGGTTGTCCGCTATCATAAGTCGCAGTCGCAGTGGGATAAGCCAAAGGTAGTGCCGCGCTTCTTGCCGCCGCGGCTGGGGCAAGTGATGGTGCTGTACCTGGCGTACTTGCAGCCGTTCCGTGAGTATCTTACCGTGCAGGTGCTCGGCGGCAGCTTCAGCGACTACGTATGGGCGGACGAGCAGGGCCCGTGGGGGACCGATCGACTGACGCGAGCGCTGAGGCGAGAGACCGGCAAGAGGCTAGGCGTGCCGCTGCACACGCTCGACTACCGGCACGCGGCTGTCGGCATCGGTCGAGTTGTCGTAGGCGAGCGATTTAGCAAGGGTTATCAAGACGAGCTTGGCGAGGTGGACGAGGCTGAGGTAGACGAGGATGGGGAGGACGTGATGGAGCTGCAGAACGCAAGGACGACGGTGATTGGAGTAGGCAACTACAGCGTGCCGATGGATATTGTCAAGCATCTCAGCGTGCGCTCGATCGAAGCGTTCCGGCCGCTCAGCGCAATGTGGCACCGCTTCTTAGGGCTGGATGGGAAGCAGGCAGCGCCGCAGGAGACTTGGACGGGCAACATCGATGTGATTAGGAGGGCGAGGAAACGGGGGCGCAGTGGTGTCGACAGCGATGGCAATAACGGGGATGAGGACGGTCAGGGCAGGGAAGCCGCGTTGCTGCATAGAGGCAAGAAAGAGAAGGCGGTCTGCAAGGCAATGCAGCAGGTGCTCAGTCAGCAGGACGTTGGGTTTCGATCCGCAGAGCAGGAGCTGGCGCTGCACGCAGTGATCGATGGGCAGACGCCGCTTGTCGTTGTTCTGCCGACTGGTGGAGGCAAGAGCTTGCTGTTTAGCGTGCCGGCTTGCATGGACGACGCTGGGGTGGCGGTGGTGGTGGTGCCGTACCGAGCGCTCATTGAGGATGTAGTAGACCGGATGCAGAAGTGCGGCATCGACTGCATGGAGTGGAAGCACGGCGAGAGCAGCCCGGCGGCTGTTGTCGTAGTCAGCGCAGACGCCGCAGGGGACACTACAAGCAACGGCAACTTCTTAGGGTACGCAAACATGCTTAGCGGCAAGGGCTTGTTGCGGCGAGTAGTGGTGGACGAGTGTCATCTAGTCATCACATCGAGCGACTGGCGGCCGAAGCTGGCACTGTTAAAGAATCTGCGGCTGCTGCCGTGTCCGATTGTGCTGCTCACAGCAACGCTCCCGCCGGTGAGAGAGGGCGAGCTGGCAACAAGCATGCTGCTTCCGTGCGCAACATACATCCGGGCGAGCACAGTCCGGCCGAACACGCAGTACTACGTGTCGTGGTGCGAGCGTGGCAAGGCACAGGAGACGGCGCTAGCAATGTGTCGAAGACAGCAGCAGCTACTGCTCCACAGAGGAGAGAAGGGCGTGGTGTACTGTCGCAGCAAGCAGCAGTGCGAAGAGCTGGCCGAGGCGCTCGGGTGCGCGTGCTATCACGCTGGCGACATGGAGCGAGCGGAGCGATTGAAGCAGTGGCTGCTAGACGGAGGGCTGATCGTGGCTACGTCGGCGCTGGGCACAGGGGTCGACTTCCCGGGGATTGTGTACATACTGCACGTAGGGATGCCGTGGAGCATGATCGACTACGCACAGGAGAGCGGGCGAGGCGGGCGAGCTGGCGAGAGGGTGGATGCCGTGGTGCTGGTAGAGAAGGGCGAGGTGGAGCGGACGATGAAGCAGAAGAGCGGGGACTTGAACGTGCAGGCGATGGGGGTGTTCATCATTGGCAGCGGGTGTAGACGAGGGTTGATGAGCGGCTACTTGGACGGCCGGCGGGTAGAGTGCAATGACTTGGAGACGGCTGGGTGCGACCGGTGCGGAGAGGGGGTTCGAGGGTGGCAGGACGAGCAGATGGAGGCGAACGTAGAGTGGCAGCAGGTGCAGGAGGTGCTTAAGGAGGTGCGAGAGGGGTGCGTGGTATGCTGGCTGGTCGGGGCAGAAGAGGTAGAGACAGGCGAGTGGCAGAAGCACACGGCGAGGGATTGCACTGCGCACGAAGGGCTTACCAGGAGGGAGCTAGATGCGTTTCGACGGGGCATGTGGGATAGAGGCGGGAGTCATAGCTGCCGGCGGTGCTGGATCAGTCAGGAGTACTGCGCGACAGGAGATGATATTGGGCAGGCGTGTCAGTGGCCGAACGTGGTGGTGCCGGTCGTGAGGGCAGCGGCAGGGCAGGAAAAGGGGATGCAGATGATCCGGCAGTGCGGGTACAGTGGGGAATTTGGTAGAGAGTAGAAGGAGTATGCAGAGTGGCTAGGAAGACGGCATAGAGTGCGAGTGTGGGGGGAATATTTTAGCAATGCAATAGTTGTTGCTATTCGGATTCTACTGTTCTGCAAGAAGTATAGTTAGAGGCAGACTGTCTATAGTAAAATAAAGAAGAAGAAGATAAAGTAAGAAGAAAAGAATAGGATAGAATATAAGTAGTGTATAGTAGGTAAAAAGAAAATAGAGACGATTACATTAAAGAAGAAAAGAAAAGGTTTTGGAGAAGATAGTACTAGAAGTAGAAATAGAGATGTATAAAGTAGATAGAAGAAGAATTCATAGAATAAATGTAAGGAGTAGTTGGGCAGGCACTGAGATATCGGTATAGGCTTGTATTGAGACGAATCCTTGAGGAGCTATCAAGCCTCCCAGAGGGATAATATGTATCTACGTCACGTGATCGTGGCTGGTGTGGGCCGATGGTGCCCCGAAGGGTTCCCGGTGGCTCACCAGTCTGTGGCTGGAATCCTGTGATGATGGAACATCGTGACAACCTCGCCTTAGTACGGACCGAGCCTAGAAGAGTATAGTTAGACTGTGTGACAATTCCTCCTTTCTATATCTGCTCTTAACAATTTTATGCAGTTATTGTCTGCTACTAGTAATAGCGTAGATATACTCCTAGAACATTAATCTACACTATTGAGTCGCAAGGCTTATAGACTTGGAAAGATCCTACTGCTTCAGAATAATGTTTGCATGCTTCAGGAACATCAATCCACTGAAGGCCAATCTTGCGTCGACCTACAAACCCAAGGGCATAGAATATCAGTCCAGGAATCTTATCAACATCTCGAAGATAAAAAATTGCGGAGAAAGAATTCTCACCTTTCGCGAGCGTGAAATACGCATGACTTCCACCATATTTCTCGATGCACTCCTCCCCGAATTCGCCGCACCACTTGCCATCAAGCGGACCTGTCCCCGAAGTAACACCCACACGCACATCATCGATAAACACGACGAAGTTTTGACATCTCTGCCTAGCATCGGCGACCAGCAAGACACTATCTTCTGGAACATTGACATAATTCGAGGAAACGGCACTTGGCTCGGACGTGTTGGCTTTGTGAGGCATAGAGATCTGTATCCAAGGCTGAATTATCTCCGTGGTGCATGGTGTGTGGGGTATGAGAGTGCCGTCGCCAGGACCGCCTGGGATGAGTGAGATGGGAATGGAGCCTGTGAGACCCGGACGGGTCTGGTTGAACTTTGCTCCATCTTGACATGTGCAAATGCACTGCTCGTCGGTTGGTGCGGGACCTTCGCATGAGAGGGAGGGTTTATAGCCTGGTGACGAGTATTAGTTGTTCAAGAAGGATCTATTGATGATGGGCTGCGAGACTCACCAGTCTGGCATGCTAGGAGCGGGTCCACATTCATATTTGCCGTAGCTTGCGCGTTGCTCATGGGCCAAAGCAGAAGCGACATTAGAAATAGAGTGACCTGCATAGCGTTCGATTCTTCTCAGATAAGATTCCAATGAAGGGGGTCTACACATGAGCTTAATATAGAGTTTTCTTAGCCAGCATCACTTCTACATGGATGCATTGGCTATGCTGTCGGATCCCCTCTGCCCGATCCAGTCCCTTGGTGTCAGTGTTGTCGGTGTACATGATGAGTTGTTTTTACGGCGTGGTCCGTATCCACAAAGCATCCTGTATACCAGAATCGACGTGCCGATCCCCGAAGCTTATCCCAAACTACACCCGAAAGCCATAATGAACAAAGCTCAACAGCCTATGCAAAGCAACGCCCACGGAAAAACAAAACCTGGGGGCGCAGAACCCACACTAACCGCTCACAGGTGGCTCTAGGATCCACCGCGCCACGTCGGATACATTGCCTGTACATGTATATTGTTATGTGGATTCAAGTCAGCAGCATGGCTATCACGTCGCAAAGGTTAAGAACTTAACGTACAAGAGTGTAGCTTGCTAGCAGCTTGTGTCTATCAATTATGAGATATCGTCGAGCTCTACTGATTTACACAAACTCATTGTAAGAACCTCCTAGATTCTCCTCGTTTCTAGTCTTTTTTGTAACGATTATAGTATAGACATGATCTAACAAGTAGTCGGCAGCGCTTTTAACCTGTCTAGTATCTTGTACACGATAGGAGGTAAAGACTTCTTGTTACACAGGGTCTAGCTATACTCTTCTAGGCTTAGTCTGTACTAAGGCGAGGTAGACTAACGCGGTAGTCCGTGAGGATGTCTGGGAGGTTCAGGTGGAAAAGAGTTCACGTTGTTAACCAAGAGGTAGAAGACAATCCAATTCCATAAACGATAGAATAACTAGTTGACAATCTGTGTGAGAGATGAACTATTTGAGTTGACCACAACGAGTGTAATAATGAAATCTATCTATCCTTTATACCTATTCCAATTTGTGCCTGTCTTCCCTGTCCTCACATAACCATCCTTGTAATCTCTGAAGGCCTGAAGGCGCTTGGTCACGTGTGACCATGTCCTCACATAACAGCGAGGCCGTCCTTCCTTGGCGTGAAGCCAGTCACGTGAGCGTCACCTTCTGACGTAGTCGTCGGTTGGCGTTCAGCCCCGACACTTTCATCAAGGGTAGAGTTTCTTTTGTTACTTGTAACAACTACGTCAGAAAGTGATAATCACTACAGAGTGATGGTTACGTGACTAATCTTACGCTAAGAAGAAGCTAGTGTTACGATCAGAACCGCAGAACCCAGAATTTAGAGTTTTATTGCATCGGTGCGTTCAAGACGCTAACCCGATCGCAGTCAGTGTCACGTGACCAGTCACATAACTGCTCGGATCCCCTCCGTCTACCCGAAACTCGTTGTTGACTATGTATATAATTAGCTAGCTCAGTAGTGAAGCTCGTACTAAGTAAGGTTTCATGGAGTTAAAAAAAAATGATAACGACGAGATCTACATCCGGAAGCCGAGCGTTTGGCATTCAAATAGAACTTTTAACGCATAAGCTATCACTATCGTAGATGTCGTCATCTAAACAGAATAAGAGACTAAAAAGCAATCCTGATTCGAGCACAGGTGGCGTGTAGTGAGCGAATTTTTGCGAAAAACCTAGGTACGCCTTGATCCATAGGATGCTCTTGTGTAGTCAGATCAGTATCTTCACAGATCATAAGATGTATCAGTGATAACATGTGTGACAATCGCGAGGATTGGAGCTAAGCAAAAGAAAAGCTTCAGAAAAAGAACCTCTCGGGAAAGTCAGGCTCGCGAAAAAGCACCCAGAGCAGGTCCCAACACACTACCACCGCACCGGATGCATTGCCTGTAAACAGACAGATTTTCGCACACCTCAGGAGATAGATCACTGGTTGCATGCACTAGTGGGAACGGAAGCCAGGAAGTCAATGAGAGGCTGACGGTATAAAGCCACAGTCACGGAAGACATGGTGCCTCAGAACCCAAACCTAATACTCAGGCTCTATTCATCCAAAAATGTCTACGATGAAGGCATCTCTGATGTTTCTCGTCCCTATTCTTTGTACTTCAGTCCACACTCATGACGCCCCACAATTCCTGGACACGCTCAACCTTTCCGGAAACTCGTACAAGTGCGAGAATGGTAATGAAATGCAACAATCGTGACACTCTGCACAGCTGATACGAAAAATCAGGTGTCAGGCCCTCAATTACCTGTACGGATCTATCGTCGAACAACCACAAGTGCTCGTGCAATTGCACAAACGGCATTATATTTGAGCAGCCTCTTTCTTTGTCTTCTCATAATAGCGGGAGCAGCGACTCTTCACCCGTCAACTGCCAATCAAACAAACCCTTCGCGTACCAGGGTTGCTATACCGACAATGTGGAAAGAGTGCTGGCTGATAGCATTGTGGAAGACTCAACAATGACGGTCGACAAATGCGCAATTATCTGTCAGAACTTTACCCATTATGGAGTGCAATACCGCAACGTTTGTCTATGTGGGAATGTTTTTAAATATCCCACTAGAAAGCTTGCAGAAGAGGAGTGTGACATGAAATGTGCTGGTAACGCGAACCAGATTTGTGGAGGGCAATGGAAGAATTCTTTATATTCAAGGTTAATTTAAATAGTGTATTAGCCTATCTTTAATGGGTGACGGAACAAAGCCCGGAACGACCTACCTGAGAGGATGTGCTTGATCCTAGTAGGATCAAGCGGGTTTGTTAGTAGCGATAAGGAAGCGATAAGGAACGAGGAGTGGGATCAAGGGAGTAGGATCAAGGCTAGGGATCTACGCTACAGA
>NW_026260299.1:0-17668 GCF_024291825.1 Alternaria postmessia
TTGGTTACAACGATAACTCTTTTCCACCTGATCATTCCATACGATACCTCACGGACTACCGCTTTAGTCTACCTCGCCTTAGTACGGACCGAGCCTAGAGAAGTATAGCCTAACCCCGTGTAACATACTAGACTTAGTAAACTAAGAAGTTAATAGAGCTTGTTTAGTACTTATAGTAGATTAATAATTTTAGTAAAAGTAGTAATAATATTAACATTTTAATAACTATAATTCGTATTATAACTTACATTATAGAGTTTTTCTTACTACTAAAGTAATGTTTTTATTAAAATAAAATACAAGTATATTTAGTTAGAAGTTAAAAAGCTTAGATAATATACAAGTAACTAACTACTAAAGAAAAGTATACAGAGTATAATAAACAAGTAGCTAACAATAATGTAAATACTTAATACTTTACTTATTACTACAATTACTAATGTTATTATTATAATCTAAGCTTATAATAAGTAAGCAGAATATATAAAGGATATAAAAATAATACTACTTATAAAGATTAATCTCTTAGAACTAGAAGCTATTTCTAAACAAAGCAATATATTTTATTTAGAGTATTGCAAAGTATAAAAATAAAATAAAAGAGTCTATATATATATTAATAGTCTATACTAATACTAATTACAGGTAAGATTATATCTAGCAGATTCTCTATATATAATAAAGTAACTATAGTTTCTTTTACTGTCTATAATTAAATTGCTAGTTATATAGTATAAAGTTTATATCTTTAGTAAGTTTCTCTAACTTAGTTTACTAAGTTCTTTTATACTTATTACTAACGTAAAGCTAAACTATCAAACTAAGTCTCTAACGTTTCTACTAGATACACTTTTCTACTTTCTTTTAATCTTTGTTTATTCTTTCTACAAATAAATTTAACAAGCTAACTAACTATATATATATAGTAGGTATATATAGAACCTTAAATACATAAAGCTATTATAGCTTTATTACTACTAATTGTTTTGTAGGTATAATACTAATAACAATACTAAACTATAGCCCTTAGGGCTTAGAGCTTAAGCCTTAATATTAGTCTATTAGAATTATATTTTTTTATTATTATTAATCGTCTAGAGGCTTCTACTTTTGTAAGCATACTGCTATTCTATTATAATCCTATAATATATTAGCTGTATTAAGCACATTACTCTATACTTATAATCTATACTAAATTAATACTATAAAGTACTTTGTTTTTCTTTTCTAGCAAAATGTAGTTATAGTAATTTAAACTTAAGCTCTATATTATATCTTTAAAATCTATTAGTAGCGTTAGCATTATAATTATAAAACGTTATTCTAGCGTAAAGTAAAAATACTTAAGAAAACTATTAATCTACTCTAATTAGCTATTACGTATAGTTTAGCTGCTTAACTTACTTAGGCTAATATTATAATACTAGAAGAACTTAAGATAACGCTTACGTAATTCTACACTTAAGTAGTAGAAAGTCTTAAAATTTCTTAATTTATTATTAGTTATAATTATAGCTATTTAGAAAAATATTATAAAAGACTTTTAAGTAACTCTTAGTAAGTCTTTTGAATCTAAAAAGAGAAAGCTTACTATACTATAACGTTATAATATTATAATTTATAAGTTATATTAAAGAGATAGACTATAGCACTTTAATAAAGAGCCTATAAAACCTTATAATAAACTTAGGTATTAGACTTAATAAGCAGACGCTTAAAAGTATATAATATACCTAAACTCTCTAATGTAATTAGCGCTAAATATTACTATAAGATCTAAAATTAATCTATAATTTTATCTATAATTAAATTCTTAGTTGTTAACTATTATACCTAACTCTACTTCTTTAGAACAGCTATTACTTATAGTAAATTCTATAATAATACTATCTACTACTTAGTACTATAACTTTATCTATTTTCTATCTACTTAGAGGTATAGAGATAGCCTTAAGTTAATATTAACTATATTTTAAACTTATAAAAAGATATTATACTAGTAATTATCTTTAGTATTATAGTTTATAAAGTCTGTTAGTTATTACTATAGATTATAGCTTAACGCTATACTTTATTATCTTATAAGATACTAGAGCGTAGTTCTCTTAACTATAAAATATTATATTTCTACTTAATAAAGTTAAAAGCTAAAGCTAGAGCTAGTAAGCTATACTAGTAAAAGATAGTATATCTTATAAGCGCTTATATACGTAATAGTATATAGTTAATATCTTTCTTAACCTTCTAAGATTAGATTAAGTATTTCTTTAATTACTTATAAATAAAGCAGCTACGCTATTATAAATTCTTTTTATTTTTATCTTTATCTTTATTCTTATACTTATTTCTATCTTCTTTTTTTATATATTAATTAAATTAGCTAAGTAATTACGCGCGTATATATATTAAAAAGGCTATGAAAATATTATATATAAGTAAGTTAAGTATAACTAAGTAGATCGTAGAAAGTTAGAAATAGAAAAACAAAAGTAGTATTAGAGACTAGCATAGCTAAGCTATTATCTATTTAGGCGTTTTAGGCAAAAAGAGATAGCTAGTACTTATAATATTAATATAAACGCATTAGTAATAAAGTAATATAGTATTGCGCGTAATTCTAATAGTATAATATTAAAGGCCTAAGCTCTAAGCGCTACGCTTAGTATTATTGTTGTTCTTGTACAAAGAAATTACTAGTAATAAAGCTATAACAGATTAGGATTACATATAACACTATATTACTTAATTACTACTATTAATTGAATTAACGTGCTAGTAATAAGACGTAAGCACAACGCTATTAAGTTATACTATATTATATTGCAGTAGAAGTATGTTCCTAAACACTTACTTAGCTTTACTATATATAGCTGTATATATACTTATCTAAAAGTTTTATTAATTGTAACTAAAGCTATAAATCTTATATAGTTTTAGAAAGCTACTATAGAGCTCTTAGCTCTAAGTAGGTACTATAAAGCTTAATATTAAAAGAAGAGTGTAGTTTTACTAAAAGTAACTATACTTAATAGTAAGTAACTAGAGTTTTAAACTATAGAATTTAAATCTTAGAAAATATTTGAATATTGACTTAGATATTCTTCTTTTAGATTCTGTACTCTAATATCTTATCTTTAATATGCTAAAAATTATTATATATAACTATATTGCAGGCATAGAGCGCCTAGTTATAGAGGGCTCTACAGTTAGCTTAACAACAACAACAACAACAATAATAACAATAATAATAATAATAATAATAATAAATATAGCTATCACGCTAACAGCGGCTTATTAATATAGTAAGAATTAAGTTAGGCTTAGTGTAGACTACTTTAAAAGTAACCTTAATTACTAAGTATAAGCTTATATATAGCTAGTTAGCCTGTCTAAGTTAAGCTTAAAAGAGCTTATAACTAAGTTTAGTAAAGAACTATTTAGACTTGAACTTCTTTTTCTTAGTACTATTCTTATACTAGCTAGAATAGATATAAGTTTAGAAGAGGAATTCTTTACTTATACCTAGAATATAAGAGTATAGTAGTTATATAATATATATATAGCTTATAGCGCAAGAATTAATAAGTAGAATAAATACTTTAAAAATCTCTTTAAAAGTCTACTCAATAGCTAGCTAAACTTTATCTATACTATTATGTAAGTTTTAAGATAGATATAATAAAAAGTAGTTATAAATACTAATAACGTAGTAGCTAATTAATAAAGTAACTTAAATAGCTTAGAAGATAATAGTAAAAGACTCTAGTAGGCGCGTAACTAATTTAGTTACTTTAGAGGCTTAGATAATAGAACTATTAAGCTATAAGTATTTGTAGCTGCTTAGTAGTAATAGTAATTGTAATTATTATTATAATTATAATAGCACTAGTGCATACTTTATTAACAAAGTAATTGCTGTAATACGCGTGATAATGCTGCTACTACTTAATCTCTAAGTAGTATTAGTAAAAACTATAATAATAGGTACATTCTGTTATAGTGTAAGGCAGCTTATTATAGAGAAGCAAAAAGAGACGTTTAAGTACGCTAGATTTAGGCTTAGCTATTGAAAATTTCTTTAATAATATAATATAATATTATATAATAATAGAATAACATAACAATACGTAATATGAAAACACTGTAGGCTTTGTCTCTAAGGCCTAAGGAGAATTTCTTAAGTACTACTATTTTTATATAAAGATTTAAGGTACTAGCTATTTCTTTTTACTTAATACCTCTAAATAGATAATAGCTTAGCTATACTAGACTCTACTACTACTTTTGTCTTTGTATATCTATTCCTTTACTATCTAATTATTATCTATATCTAACTTACTTCTGTTAGCTAACTCTAAAGCTTTTTTAACTTACAAATACGTAAGTAGTAATTCTCTCTAAGCCTTAAAGACAAAGCCTATAATATTCCTATATTATATATTATAATGTTATTACGTTATTATATAATATTATAGTATTACTAAAGAAATCTTAAGTAGCTACGCCTAAATCTAGTGTACTTAAACGTCTCTCTTTGCTCCTACATAATAAGCTACTACAGTTATACTATAATAAAATGTACTTATTATAATAGCTATTACTAACACTACTTAGAGATTAAGTACTAGTAGTATTATTACGTATATTATAGCAGTTACTCTGTTATAAATGCAAGCACTAGTGCTATTGTAATTATAAATATAATTATAATAATAATTACTATTGCTACTAAGTAGCTATAAATACTTAGAGCTTAGTAGTAGTTCTATTAATTAAGCCTTTAAGGTAACTATATTACTTACGCGCCTACTAGAGTCTTTTACTATTATCTTCTAAGCTATTTAAGTTACTTTATTAATTAGCTACTACGTTATTAGTATTTATAACTACTTTTTATTATATCTATCCTAAAACTTACATAATAGTATAGATAAAGTTTAGCTAGCTATTGAGTAGACTTTTAAAAAGATTTTTAAAGTATTTATTCTACTTATTAGTCTTTACGTTATAAGCTATAACTATATTATATAATTACTATACTTATATATCTTAAGTATAAGTAAAGGCTTCCTGTTTTAAGCTTATATTTATCTTAGCTAATATAAGAATAGTAGTAATAAAAATAAGTCTAAGTTTTAATAATTTTTTACTAAACTTACTCTTAAGCTCTTTTAACCTTAACTAAGATAAAGTTAACTAGCTATATATAAGCTTATACTAAGTAATTAAGCTTACTTTTAACGTAGGCTATACTAAAGATAACTTAGTTCTTACTATATTAATAGGCGGCTGTTAGCGTAGTATCTATAGTTGTTATTATTATTATTATAATAATAGAACTATAGGACTTTCTATAACTAAGCGCTTTAAACTTATAATACAGTTATATATAACAATTTATTATGTATTAAAGATAGGACAATTAAGTACAGAAGTTTGAAGAAGGATATTTAAGTTTATATTTAAATATTTAAAAGTTTAAATTCTATAACTTAAAACTCTAGTTTCGTACTATTAACTATAGTTGTCTCTAGCAAAAATATACTTTTCTTCTAATATTAAGCTTTATAGTAACTATCTAGAGCTCTATAGTAGCTCTCTAAAATTATATGAGATTTATAGCTTTAGTTACAATTAATACAACTTTTAGATAAGTATATAAATAGCTATATATAGTAAAGCTAAGTAAGTATTTAACAACACACTTCTACTATCATATAATAGAGTATAACTTAACAGCGTTATACCTGCGTCTTATTACTAGCATATTAATTAATTTAATACGTAGGTAGTAAAGTACTTTAATTAGTTAACTTAGGAAAAATAAAAAAATAAAAGAAAAAACAGAAAGAATTAGAACTTATAATATAAGAGCTTTATTTATAAGTAATTAGAAAGATACCTAACTTAGTTTTATAAATTAACAAAATACTAAAACTAGTTACTACTAATCTTAGCTATATACGCGTTCACAAGATATGCTATTTTATATTAATATAAGTTAATAGCTTTTAAGTTTATTATATAGAGATATAATGTATCTTTCTATAAAGTATAGTATTCTACTACCTTTTTAAGTAATAAGATATCGCTTTTAGTATTAGCTTTAGCTTATAGTAAGTAGTAACTAACGTAAGAGTACGTTATACTAGTAGTAATTACTATTAGCGCTTTCTTATCTAACTTTAAGATAAAGCTAATTTAGACTTAAAGCATGTTCCTTTTCTTCTTTTCAAAAAGTTAGTAGAGAACCTATAGTACTATATTATAGATAGAATATAAAAAAAACTTAGTATAAAACGTAGCATTTTTCAAGAATTTAATAAGAATAAAAGTTTTAATAATATCTATAACTATATCTATAGATATGCTTATAGATATTATTCTAAATATAGTAGTAGTATCTAGTAACAATAGTACTAAAGAACTAAGTAGGTTATATACTTTTAAGAATCTACTTATAAACTATTATATTATATTGTCTTTTGATATCTTTCTTAGAGTACTACAGTTTATCCTTTAATATAACTTAGTAACAATAATATAAAAACAATCTAGTCTAATAAGCTTTTTTTGTTTAGTTTTAATAGACTTACTAAAAGTTAGTTAAAAGTCTCGAATAGTACTTTTCTAAATAGCTATAAATAAAACTAATAATTAATAATAGATATTAACTATCTACTCAAGTTTAAGAATACGTAAATATTATTAGTCTTTAAATCTACTTCTATTCTATAGTACCAGCTTAGGGAAAATAAGTAAGTAAATATATATAATATAGCTAATCTAAGTACCTTTTTAGAATGTTTGTATACCTATACAACCTTATAATCAATCTTATAGGTACTAGAGTACGTATAATTATAATACTTACGCTACTAATAGCTTAAACATGTATAATATAAAGGTTAGGTTTTATTAACTATAACTACATCTTTTTTTTAAAAAAAAACCCTATATTATAATTTTAATTTTTTTTCGAATTATAAGTATAAAGTAAAGTACTAAGTATAACTAGTAGTATAAGATTATAATAGAATAGCAGTATACTTATTTAGGTAAAAGCCTTTAAAAGCTAAATAAAATATATATATATATATCGTTTTAGATCGTCGAAGTAAAAAAGGATATTTATTAATAAACAAGTATACTTAAGCTGCATAGTAGACTATATAATAAGTTATAAGAAAAACATATAGTCTCTAATATTAAACAAATTATTTAGTACTAAGATAGTATAGTGTTATATATAAGTCTACAAGATATAATAAAGAAACTACTAAGCTTTTAGCACTAAACTTTAGACGCTAAACGCTATACTTACTAACATTAATACTATTACATATAGAAAGTACTAGTAATAAATTTAAATTAGTTTATATTCTTTGAATTTTATTTTCTACGCTTCTTACTCTACGGTGTTAAATTTCTACTACGTACTTATACTAGTACTTAAATAGCTTTAGCAGAGAGTTAAAGCTTACTATTATAGATATTAATAGGCATTAGTTTAGAAATAGACTTATAGTATAATGTTTAGTTTAAGATAAGCTAGGATAGGTATAAATACTTTTATTAATATTATTATAGGTTAATAGCTAGTAGTTTTTATTTAATAAGAGAATAGTATAACTATTTGCCCTAAATTATATGCAGCTAATGTTTTCCTTAGCTAACGTTTTAATAATTATAAAGTTAAAGTAGTAATATACTCATTAGCTAGTATACTACTAGTATAATCTAAATATATATTCTTTTTTTATTTAGCGTCTACAGGCTTCTACGTTTACAAGCATATTGCTATTCTATTATAATTCTATAATTTCTAGCTATATTAAGGACTTTACTTTATACTTATAATCTATAATAAAGTAATACTATAAAGCAATATTTTTCTCTTTAACAAAACGTATGTAACAGGCGGAAGCCTAGGGATAAGAAGCCTCGGCTAGGTAGCCTTAGGACTAGTGCAGCTATCCGAACTCGCCTAGGATTGCGCCGGAACCTAGCTAGAGTTCGATATAGGCTAGAGGAATCTTCTAACCTTGCTTAGGATAGTATCAGAGCTTAGGCGGAGCTTAGCTAGAGCACTAAGTATTACCTAGAACTCGCCTAGAGTTTAGAACCGCTATATATATAAATATCTATCCTATCTTAAGATAGCTTTAATAGTTAATTTATCTTAACCTAAACTACTAGCAAGCATCTCTTAATTAGCCCGTTACATTTAAATTAACTTAATTATTCTACAGCTCCTAAAGTAGAAGAACTTAAACTTACAGAGGTCGCGCGGAACTAGTCTAGAACCTAGAAGTTCTCGCAGCCTCTTTAGTAGGAAGAATAACGTTACTCCCTGTTAGTTAGGAATTGCGACGTAGGTACAAGCCTTAACTACAATAAGGGCGAGAAGGATTTAAGTAAACCTACGCCCTCTGTTATACCCTAGGGGTACTAAACAGCTATTATGTAAAAGAAAGACTAAGCAACAGGAACTTAGCTAGAACGATATACACTTACGTAGAATAACGCCACCTTAGGATTAAGAAGCACTAGAGCTTAATTATAAATATTACTATATTACTAAGCAACCCCTTAGTAGTCTTAGGGTTAGCTTAGCGAGTAGACAAGTTAAGAAGTAATAGTTACAGCTATAACAAAGTAGAACAGGAGTTAACTAGCTTTCTTTAGGAATAAGGGCTCTTAGAGGAGGAGACTAGAGAAAAGATTACTCTAGTCTCTAAGTTTATTGCAAATAGGGACGCTAGCTACAAGGCAGCGCTCCTAAACACTACTCTAACTACAACTGCTAACTACAGAATCCCTGCAATACCTATAACATAAGCTAATACTAGCAAGGTAGCTTAAGATAAGGTCTAGGCCCTGCGTAGGATTATTGCAGAAATGCAGGCCTGCCTAGAAACTATAGCGTCCTCCTACGCTAATGCCGTGCTAACTCCGCCCTCTATAGCGGTAACTGTATTGCGCCTATACTATACAAAGTTCCCTAATCTAGATGCCTATAATAGAGACTAGAAGGCCTACTAGCACTAGAAAATCTAGATAAAAAATAAGATAGCGGCAGAACAGGCCTAGAAGGGAATAGAAGACGCTTAGAGTTATATGTTTAGCCGCCTAAAAGGAATAGCTACGTAAGTAGGTACTACGTACATAGAACAGGAAGGCCTAGGAGAGGCAGAAGAATTCTAGAGCTTCTTTAATACGCAGTATCTTAACTCTATCTTAGATAAGAAGGCCTAGGATAGACTTTATAACTTCTAGCAAGGAAAAGCATCCTTTATAGAATATATTTAAGAGTTTAATTGCCTAATGTATAAAGCTAACGAATAAAGAAATACTTTAGCGTTAAAAAGCTGCTTCTAGGTTAGCCTTAGAGAAGACCTAAAGAATTACATAATTACTGTAGAAGTTCTAAAAGACTAGACGCTAGAGCGCCTCTAGGATAGAGTCTAAGATATTAAAGAGAATATGTTCTAAGCTAAGCTAGGCTAAGGCGGGTACAGGCCTCCCTAACAAAGCAATATTAGAGAACTAATAGAAGACGTCTAGACCTGCCTCTATAAAACAAAGATAAGAAGTAATAACTCTAAGAGAGTAGCAAGATAGGTTAGCAGGGAAGTCCTGCAGTAGTAGAGAGAGGAGAGACTATACTTACGCTGCGGGAAGAAGGGCTATATAGCTAAAGACTATAACCTTAGCTGCGCTATAAGACTAGCTTAGCTCTACGCTACCTCTGCTAGGACGACTAGCAGAGAGCAAAACTTAGAATTAGAGGAACTTAGGTTAGAAAACTAGGCTCTCTTCTCTAAAGTCCTAAGGAAGAGGAAGATAATAGCTAGGCTCCTATAACTAAGTTCTAGAACTTTTAGAGGAGTTAGCTTAATAGAAAATTAATTACTATCTAAACACTAGTAAACTGCACTACGCTTAGGTCTGCTATAGTAGATAGCAGATGCTTAACCTTTGCTTTTATTAGTTTAGCCTTCGTATAGAAAGCGCAGCTTAAGAGATTAGAGATAGGCTAGAAAACTATTAATACTACAAGTAGCCTAAGGGAAATTACGCAAGCAGTCTGTATAGACCTAGATATAGATAGACTTTAAGAATCCCTCTAGGCCTATATACTAAAAGAAGAATAAGAATATAAGATAATCTTAGGCTAACTTTAGTTAGATTAACACTAAGTCTTTATTAACTCTAACTAGAAGGTATTAAGACTTAAACCTTACAAAAGAAATATAGAACTTATAATCTATAGCAGCAAAGGAAGAGCTATTACCTAGGAACTTACAGAAATACCTATAGCTTAGTATCTAGCCTACGCTTAAAGAGCAAAGAAGAAGAACAGCAAGTCTACTGTAGTGCTCTTCTCCGCCTCTATAAGAGACATATAGAAGGTATTAGAAGCTTAGACTATAGAAAATACTATTATAGAACAGCTACCTAAATTTACCTAGGACTTATATAAGCACTTCCTCTAGACAGAGGCTAATAAGCTAGCACTACACTAGCTAGGTATTAATTATACTATCCTTTTTATTTAGAAAGATAGAAAGGACCTAGAAGTGCTATAGAGTCCTCTGTATAGAATATTAAGAGAAGAATTACTAGCACTAAGGAAAGAACTAACTTTGCTGTTAGACTAAGGCTTTATTCGCGTTAGTAGATTAAGCGTAGTAGCTCTAGTACTTTTTATAAAGAAACTAAGAGGAAGACTATACTTCTACGTAGACTACTAGGGACTAAACGCTATCTTAGAAAAGGACTAGTACCCTCTCCTACTTATTATAGAAACACTAGCTTAAATTAGCAAAGTAAAGTAGTTTACTAAGTTAGATGTAGTGCAAGCCTTCTATAAAATCTAGATTGCATCTAGAGAAGAATAGAAGACCGCCTTTTACACGCGATTTAGTCTGTATAAATAGTTAGTCTGCCTATTTAGTCTCGCTAATGCTCCTAGCACTTTCTAATACTATATTAACTACGTGCTCTAAGAGTATATAGATATAGACGCATTAGTATACGTAGATAATATCCTAATCTACTCTAAAGGATCACGACAGGACTATAAAGAAAAAGTGCAGACTATTATTAAGAAACTAGAGAGGGCTAGACTCTAGCTAGATATTAAGAAATTAGAATTCTGCGTTAAATAGATAAAATACCTAGGATTTATAATAGAAGTAGAAAAGGGAATTGCAATAGATCCTAAAAAAGTAAGAGTAATTAGAGAATAGAAACTACTAAAGACAACTAAGGGAGTACAAAGCTTTTTTAGGTTTGCTAATTTCTATTAGAAGTTTATCTAGAACTTCTCCTAACTAACAGCGCCTCTTATAAAGCTTATAGGCAAGAATGCAGAGTTCTTATAAAAAAAGAACTAAGAAGATGCTTTCTAAGAACTTAAAGACGTATTCTGTTTAGACCCTACGCTAGCTTACTTTAACCTAGACCTGCCTACTATTGTAGAAACTAACGCTTCTAGTTAGGCCTCTAGCAGAGCGCTACTACAGTAAGGACCTAATAGATAACTCTAAGTAGTTTCTTTCTTCTTAGCGAAACACTCCTTAGCAGAATATAACTACAACGTTTATAATAAGGAACTCCTAGCAGTAATTAAATATCTAACTTAATAGAGGAAGAAACTCTAGATAGTTAAGACCTTTACTATCTATACTAACTATAAAAACCTAGAATACTTCTTAAAGGCGAGGCTGCTCTAAGAAAGACACGTTAGATAGTTAAACCTACTAAGCTAATATAATTATACTTTTAAATACTAGCTAGGCTCTCTAAATAGCATAGCAGACGCGTTATTAAGGTAGGAGAAAGACATACCTAAGAACAAGACTAATAAGAGAGTCTAGAGCTAATTTCTTTAACTCCTACGCCTGTTCTAAACACTAAAAGAAAATAAAAACACTACCGCCTTTATAGCGACTTGCATTCTAGAGGGTAACTAGATTCTAGACTATAGAAGCTGTAAGCTTACTTAGGACTTATAGAACGCTGTAGTTTAAGAAGACAAACTATACTAGAAGGCGCTATAGGTAGTAAAAAGAGGTTAGCAAAAATTTCTACTAGAATTAAACCTAAAGGCTTCTGTATCTAAATGCGTAGTAGAAAACAGTTACTTAGTATTCTAAGAATGTAAATAGGTGCCCTCTTTAGAAAACCTAAAAGTCTAGCTTATCTCTAAAGCCTATAATAGGCTTACTACTAGACACTTAGGTTAGGAAAACACCTCCTAGATCCTAGCAAGGAGCTTCTTTTAGCTAAGAATATCTTTAGATATACGCTAGTACATACGTAACTATAACATTTGTAGACAAATTAAACTATAGAGAGACCTTAGACAGGGCCTCCTTAAGCCTCTGCTAGTTCTAGATTAAATCTAGAAAGAGTTGTCTATAGACTTTATTACTAGGCTACTTTTAAGCAAGAGATACACTACCTTTATAGTTATTACTAACTAGCTATTTAAGGACGTAGTTCTAATTCCCCTCTCTAGCTTAGATATAGAACTTATAGCAAAGAAGTTTATAGAGCAGGTAGTCTCTTACTACTAGTTACTAGATTATATTATCTTAGACTAAGGAGCGCAGTTTACTAAGGACTTTTAGAAAAGGATGTGTAAATACTTAGAATTATAAGACGCCTCTCTATAGCTTTCTACTCCTAGACTAATAGAGCTATAGAATAGATAAACAGCACTATAGAAACCTACCTAAGAGCGTTTATAAACTAGGACTAGAATAACTAGGCTACGCTCTGTCCCGCCGCCTAGATAGCTATTAAAAGAAGAATAGTAGAATCTACTAAAGTAAGCCTGTTCTTCCTCTAGTATAGATATAAGATAGACTTAGTCTACCTTCCTAAGGACCTTAACAACCTCTACTACTTTATAACCTGTTTAGAGCTCTCTGCTTAGCGCCTAGTTAAGAAATTCTAGTAGACTATAGAATTTGTGTAAGCTGCAATAGCGGAGGCGTAATAAGAATAAGAAAGGCAGGCTAACTAAAGAAGGACTAAAGCTCCTTAGCTTAAAGTAGAAGACTAAGTCTAGCTATAGTATAGCTAGCAGCTTTCCTATAAAAGACTAAGTAAGAAGCTAAACTAAAAGAACTCTAAGTTTTAGGTAGTTAAAGTTCTAGAGAGTAGTAATATACGCCTAGATACTCTGCCTAGAATCTACCCTACTTTCTACTAAGAACGCCTACGCCTTGCTAGTAATAACCTAATGCTAGGCTAACAGTAAAGTAACTAGCAACTAGACAGTATTAAGGTAGATAGGCAGGAGGAATAGTTAGTAGACTCTATCCTTAGAGAGAAAGGCAAGAGAAAGAGCTAGAAATACTTAGTTTAATAGATAGGATATAAATCCTTATCTTAGGAACTAGCAAAACACTTAGAGAATAATAAAGCCCTTATAAAATAAGAAGAAGCTACTACTATAGTTAGGAATAATTAGGGAATGCTGCTATATAGCTTTATATTAGCAACACCTAAGTAGCGCTAAGAGAGCGCAAACTTAGGACTAGGTTAGACAATTATAAGAGAACAGCAGAATTAACAAGGACAAAAGAATACTATTTAGTCTAACTTTTCTTAACTAACAGCTATAGAAGCTAGCTCTAGGCTCTATTAGAGCGAAAACTAGAAAGAAAAAAAACTAATATAGACTAATGCTAGTCTACCTCCTCTAGACCCCTAGAACTACTAGCCTCTTAACTATATATAGGGCCTTTACTTTTACTTTTACCTTTACTCTTACCTTTGCTTCCCTAGGCACTACTAGCCTTACTACCTTTGCTACCTCTACTACTCTCTAAAAAGCGAGTAAACTCTAGTAAGAAGGACTTTTAGCGCGAAGACTGCTTACAACAATTACTTAGGGTAGGCGACGCGTCTAAACTAAAGCCCTGCTCTAACCTCCTATTGTTATTACCCTTATCCTCTTTATCTTCCTCTACCTTGTCTAGAGTAGGCTCGCGCGCGGACAGCTTAGTAGCGAAGTGCTTGCCGCAGACTAGTGTAAAGGTTATCCTTAGATAACCTAAGAGTTAGTTCTCGGGGAATAAGTAAGTGCGATGGACGGGGTTGGTGTAATAGCACAATTAGTAGATTAATGTAATATTACGAGGGGTTGTATAAGAACAAAGTATAATCCTTAGATTAAATACTAGAGTCTTGTACGAAGTTAAACATACTAAGCTATAGAGGTTTAGTGTCTAAGCTATATACTAATAAGTGTTGCGCTTAGTATTAAGCGTGTAAGTGCTCGTTGCTAAGCACTCCTATATCTAGTTTAGTTATTGGCTGACTAGTCTTGCTCACTGCTAAGCACCTGTTCTAGGTCTAGCGTGTACATGCTCACCACTAAGCAGTTACGTAACTGCGGCGTGGTTGCTGTGCCGCAATTCTTTAACTGTGCCGCTTAATCCTCTAAAGTAATTACGCTTACCCCCGTTTCCTCCTAGGTGCAGATTGTAACACTATCCTCCTCCTACAGGGATTTGTCCTTAAATTACATAACTGATTTGTAGTTTCTATTATTAACTGAGGCTTGCCCTGCGTTATAAGTAAGGCAATTGTTATGTCCTTCTCTACCTAACGTCGCTTACGCCTTAGCTCTGAGATTGTTTAAGCTAACTATCCTTCTGAAACGCCTTGTAACTATTGTTTCCTTAAAGGCAAGATTTGTTACGTTATGCCTGATTCTCGTCTAAAATGTGCTAAGTGCACTCGGTTAGGGCATGCGTGTGTAAACATGTCCTAGGAGTCCTTAGATCGTACGCGCGATAAATATTAAAAGAAAGTTAACGAAGATAAGAAATTACTGGCGACAGTAATTTCGCGGTTGTTGCGAAATAAGAAGATTCTACAACGGGCAGAAGAGCGGGCGCAAAAGAAGGCGCTGTGTCTGGCCAACGATATAGAGGCGGCTAGTAAAACGGAGATGGCGCAGGAGATAGATTGCCCTGCGTCCTCTATTAGTATGGAGTTTTCGCCGGCTATGTGGGCTACAATAGGGTTGATCGATGCTTCCGTTGCTAGTTATGGTACTTCCGAAGGTGCAGTTAGCAGTTCGTAAGGTTCGTATCTAGTTCCTATGTATTTTCGCTGTTTAGGTAGCCTAACTATTTGATTAGGTATTTAGTTCTGTTGCCGTTGTCTTGATAGGCGAGTATTCTTTCGACTTTAAAGACGCTGTCTTCTTCTGTTTTGAAATAAAAGGTTTTTTAAAGTGGCGTTGCTAGGTCTGCTAGTTCTAACATGTTAATATAGAATCTTGGGTGGATTTTCGCGTCGGCTGGAAGGTCGAGTGTATAGGTGACTGGTCCCTTCTAGTTAAGAATTAAAAACAGTCCGACTTTGACGTTGTTGAGACTTTTGTTTAGTTGTTTAGTGCGGAGATTCTTTGTAAGCAAATAAACTTTATCCCTCTTTTTTAGCTAAGGTGCCGTTTTTCGTTTCTTGTTAATATATAAAATGCTTTAGCGTTAAGCCTTCTTAAGTACCTTCTTTAGTAACTTATGTACTTCCTTTAGCTTATTAGCGGTTGCGATAGCTGCTTCTGTTTTCTAACTAGGAAATGTTCGCGTAAAGAGATTTAGGTGTCTCCTGTAGTTTGCGTAAAACAGTGTTTGTCCTGTAGACTCTAAAAACTTGTTGTTGTATACTATTTATGCTATAGGTAGTAACGATACCTAGTTGTTCTGTTGTTAATTGGCGTATATTCGTAGGTACGTTTTTATTGTTCGGTTCGTTCTTTTAGTCTGTCTGTCTGTCTGTGGGTAATAAGCTGTTAATAGCTTCTTCTTAGTTTCGATCGCGGCTAGTAATGTTGTCTAAAAGTTTAAGGTGAAGAGCTTGTCTCTGTTACTAATAATTAACTTTAGTATGCTGTGGTGTCTGATAATTCGGTCGTTAATAATGTAAGCTAGCTGTACCGCTGTATAGTCTTTCCTAAAGGCGATGTACTCGGCTTGCTTTGTAAATCGATTAACTACTACGAGAATTGCGTTGTATAATACTTGTGTAACAGGGTCTCTTAAGACTAGTAAGCCTGTAATAAAGTCTATAGAGATGTCTGACTACAGTGTGTTAGGTAGCTCTATCGCTTGCATTTCTCTGTAGGGTGCGTGGGTACTGTGTTTGTTCTTCTAACAGTCTGCGCACTTGGCGATAAAGGCGGTGACCTTGTCCTTTATGTTTAGAAACTTGTAATTTCGTTTAATAAGTTCTATTGTTCTTGCGATACTGGGGTGACCGTGCACAGGGTCGTTATAATGTTGTTGAATAATTGCCTCTCGCAATTCTTCCGGTACTTCGCTGGCGATCTTTATAATCTAGTTTAACATTTTTGCTAGTCCTAGCAATCTGTCTTTGTTAAACTTAAGTAATGCAGAATCTGTAATTAACTTAGTTCCTGTAATATTGTGTCTGCGGCTTAGAGCATCTGCTCTGCTGTTTTCTTTTCCTAGTGTATACATAATCTTGAACTTGTATTGTCTAAGTTCTTTAGACTATCGAACTTAGCGTTAGTTAAGTACTTTAGTAGTCGTAAAGTTTACTAAGTTCTTGTAATCTGTGAATATCGTAAGTTCCGAGCAACTTTCGGCGTATACTCTTTAATGTTTTAGACATGCGACAATAGCTAGTAGCTCTTTGTCGTGAACATTATAGTTCTCCTCTAGTCCTAAGAACTTGCGAGAGTAGTAGGCGATAGGGTGCTATTTACCTTTGTGCATTTAACTAGCACATCCGCCTAGCGTAAGATCTGAGGCATCGGTCTTAAAGCGTAGTAGTTGTCCTGCTTAGAATATGCGGAAGCATAGTGGTTCTATGCTTGCATTTTTAATTTGTTGGAAGGCATCTTCGGCCTCCTTACTCTACTTAAACGGGGTGTCTTTCCTTGTAAGTTTAGTTAGTAGAATAGCGATCTTAGAGAAATCCTTAATAAACTGTTAGTTAAAGTTTAGGAATCCTAAGAAGAATTATATATCTTTAACTGTCTTAGGTGTTAGCTATTCCTTAACTACTTTAATCTTTTCTTCGCTTATGCGTACTCTGTTAACCCCTACAACGTAGCCTAAGAAGTTAACTTCCCTCTTGTAGAATTTGCACTTCTCTAGTTTTACGCGTAAGTTGTACTAGTCTAGGCACCTTAGTACCGTACGGACATGTTTAATATAGTCTTCCTTATTTTTGGAGTAGACAAGGATATCGTCTAAGTATGCGACGACAAAGATGTCTAGGTGTGCTCTTAACACGTTATTAATAAGTTCTTAAAATGTTGCTGGGGCGTTCGTAAGCCCAAACGGCATAATAGTGTATTTAAAATGTCCGTATCTTGTGCGGAACGCTGTCTTCTATTCTTCACCTTCTTTAATTCTAATAAGGTGGTATCTGTCTCGAAGATCTATTGCTGTAAAGATCTTTGCTCGAGATAATTAATCCCTTAGTTCTGTAATGTTTAGTAGTGGGTATTGATTCTTAATCGTGATGTCGTTAAGCTTCCGGTAGTCAACGCACATTCGTGGTGGCCCATTCTTCTTTGGTACGAAGAGTATGGGGAATCCTGCTGGCGAGCTTGAAGGTCTGATGTATCCCTTTTTCAGATCCTTCTCCAGTTTTTCTCTCAGAA
>NW_026260300.1:0-17106 GCF_024291825.1 Alternaria postmessia
GCTTTGCAATCTTGTGTTATAATATATATAATATACTCTTATATTATATTATATTATTGACTACTTTGTCCTAACAAGCTATATTCTATATATTAGAGAATGGTTATTTCTTACCTACCTATCTATTCTTTACAATAATCTATAATAAATTTATAATAGAAAGTAGTTTTCTTCTCTAGTAGGACGTAGTTCTAGTAATCTAAACTAAACCTCTATATTGTGTTTTTTAAGTCTATTAGTAGTGCAGGTATTATAATTATATAATATTATTTTAGTTTAGACTAAGAACTAGCTAAGAAAAAACACTATTAGCCTACTCTAATAATATATATTTAGTTACCTATTTTACATAAAATAGTACTATAGAATATAAGTATATCAAAAGAATAATAGCGTTACGTACTTTTATATTTTAGTAAAGACTCTTAATATTTCTTAATTTATTATTATTTATAACTATTGCTGTTTAGAAGAGGACTACAGGAGGCTTAGACTATTAGATATAATAGAAATATAGTAATTTAGGACGTACGTTTAAGCAAACTATAATAAGTCTATTTTTAAGTCTATTAAAGCTATAAAAAGTAGTAGTAGGTGTTGTAATCTCTGTCTCAAAAGAGACAAAAGTAAGCGTAATTACTTTAAAAGATTAAGCAGTATAGTTAAAAGATTATAGTATAGCAACTACGCTGTAGTTACGTAATTACTTAGTAGTAAGTAGGTATATGCTAGTCTAGGAATAAGTGTTTAGTAGTAAGTAAAACTAGTTAGCTAATAACTAAACCTAATACTGTATTGCTTAGTAATAAGCACTTGCACGCCTAATACTAAGCGTAATACCTATTAGTATATAGCTTAAATACTAGACTTTTATAGCTTAGTAAGCTTTACTATTATTAATATATTTAGCTCTAGTTCTACTTTACTTACTTTTAAGAAAAAAAAGCTTATAAGCGCTACTTTTAGCGCTATAAAGAATAATACTAATAAACGCTATACTAAAAAAAAAGCTCTACTTAAGTAGTATAAAGAAGATAATATCTATAAATTAGCTTATTAGAAAGATTTATAAGGGCGTAAAAATAAGTATATAAAAGAAAATAAAGCTAAAAAAGCTAAAAAAAAGCTAAATAAGCTATTAACAAAGCTAAATAAGCTTTCAAAAAAGCTAAGAAAGCTATTAAAAAAATAAGAAAAAAAAAACCCCCCTCTTAAAACTCTTACTAGCACTCTTTTAGCGTTAAGCGCTTTCTTTTTTACTCTTTAATTTAGTAGCTTAGAGTCTTATACTAGTATATAGCTAACTTCTTTATATAAGCTTTATTTTATATAGCAAAGTACTTTAGCTAAGTCTGTTTTTATTATTATAAGCTTTTAAGTCCTAGTAAAGCTTAAAAGCTTAGCTTTAGAGCTTTTAGCAAGTAATCTTAAAGTAATTATAAAAGTTTTAAAGTATTGTAATAGTAAGCTTTTACTATCTATACTTTTTAGTATTTTTATTTTTACTATTATAAGTCAGACTAATCTTACTAAGCTCTTAGCTTAAGTACTATTATTAATTATCTCTACTAAAAAGCTTTTTAGAGTTTCTAAGCTTAGTTTTATATTAAATAGCTTACTTTACTCTTTACTTATACGCTTTTTAAAAAACTTTTGGCTTTATATTAAAGCTTACTATTAAGCCTAAGCTAACGTTTTTAAGATTAAGTAATAAAAAAAAAGTTTATAAACGCCTAAGTAAGAGCTTCTAAATATGCTCCTACTAACTAGTTTACTACTTTTTCTAATAGTAATCTTAAAAAGATTAGTAATTCTTTTTATATACTCTTTAATTTTAGTAAGAGATTATCTTAGAGCTCTTTTAACAGCTTTAAGTCTTTTTTTAAAAAATTTTTAATGTTTTATTATAAGTTACTTATCAAAAAGCTTAAGATAACGCGTAGAGCTTTAGAAAGTATATTAAGCTAAAAGAGCTTTACATTACTTATATAAGTAAAGTATAGAATATCTTATATATAAATTACTACTAAAGTTAAGTTTTTAGTAAAAGTTCTTCTTTATTCTATTAATACTTTAATAGCTTAGTAACTGATAACTAAAATAAGCGTTATTAGCTATACGCTACACATAGCTATAGTTATACAGATCTATAAGTATATTTTTCTTTTTCCTATTTTAGAAAGTATTTTCACTACTTTTTAAATATTTTAAGCTTAAAACTTTTGCTCTTAAGCTTTAAAAAGCTTACTACTTTAGCTTTAGAAGGATAATTATATAAAGCAATTTTTAATTACTAAAGATATTACTTAGTAGTATAAAGCTAAAACTAAAGCGCTTATAAGCTAGCGTAAAGTCTTTTAGAGTTCTTATAATAAGTAAGTTATTATTAACTTTAAGTAGTTATTAGAATATTACACTACTCTCAAAGACGCTTTTAACAATAGTAGTTAAGCTTTGAATAACTTTTTTAAAAATAACTTTTTTAAGTATACTTTTTCTATAAATTTTATAATTAAGTATAATACTACTTATACTTATCTTATTACTAATTTGAGTTGAAAACTATTTAGTACTAAAAAGCGTACTTTATATATTTTATTTATACTTAATTATAAGAACTTTTAAAAAAATTAGTAAATATAATTTAGTATTTTTTATAGTTAAATTCTTTTTTATCAACTTTTTTTTAGTTAAGTAACTTTCTTAAGCTTTTTATAAGTTTTACTTTGTTTTACTTACTTTTTAAATGTAAGTATTTAAGTTACTTTATAACTTATACATAGATTTATTTTATTATATTTAGTAGTATACTTTACGCTATTAACTTTACTTTATTTTTTTCAATATTCTTTATAATATAACTAATACTTCAACTTTTTTCTTAATTTAAGTAATTTTTAAATAAGTAAACTATTAAGTAGTAAAGCTTTTAGTAAGCTTATCTACTAGTATGTCTTTTACTTCTAAGTACTCTACTTCAAAAAATCTTTTAGTATACTTTTAGTATAGTGATATATTTTATATATTAACATAGCATAGTTTATTATAATATACTTATTTACTCTAACTATAAGTTATACTATTTAATAGTTATTATAGAAAATAGTCTAAGGTAATCTAAGTATAAGATTAAGCTTTTCAAATAAGTATTTTAAAGCTATTACTTCTTTACTTTTATACTTTAGTTGGAAAAGCTCTACTCTATTAGTTAATATTATAACTATTATTTACTAAGCTACTTTCTAAACTATTACTTTACTAAAAAGTATAATAAAGTATAATAAAGTATTTTCTAAAAAAGTGTTTGATCTCTTAATTATTTCACAATAATATATTACTATAAATTAAAAGCTTTGCTTTTAAGTATAGATATAGTATAACCTTATAGACTACTTTGAAGTAAGCTTTACTTAAATTTATAAAAGAGTACAATAGCTTCAATACTATATATACTATATCTAGTCTTAGTATAATTACTATATAAAGTACTAGTTTTTCTTTTTTTTTAAAAGCTTTTTACTTTGTAATTTAGAGCTTTAGCTAAGCTCTTGTTAATCTTTTAACTTAGTAGTACAGTACTTAAGTTAAGAAATAAGCTATTAATATGAAACTTTTTAGTAATTCTTTTAACACATGTATTATAAATAAGTAGTATCATTTTAGCTACTTAATTACGTAAGACTATTACTCTTAGAAACTACTTAACTAGTCTTCTTTTTGTATATTATATCCTACCTTTATAGCTTTAATTACTTTAAAAGCTTTTTCTAAACTTTACTTATATTATATAAGTAGTATATTATTAATATAAAAAGGTAGTAAGATTTTTCTTTACTTATTAAAAAATAAGTATAGCTCTTTTTTAAACGATATACTGTCTACTTTTTTAACTATTTTTAACCGCTTTTTATACTATAGTAGTTGTAAGTCTTTTAGTTTATATTGTACTCTCTTAAGTTTTATATATTTACTTACTACTTTATACTTATTAAGTATTATATATACTACATCAAGTTAGTACTCTTTATATATATATAAAAAAGCTCTAACTATATTATACTACAAGACTTTTAAGTTAAATTTAGTAGCGATTACTATAGTTATTATAAAAAAGCGTACTATAAGCGTTACTACGTAAGTTAATTAGATTATATTAAGTACGTATAAGTTACTTTTTTTAACTATTTAAGCTTTTTACTTTATAAAGTACTTATTTTAATTAAGTTTATATATAAAGATTTATTCAAGAAGTACAAAAACTTTATAATTATCAAGCAGTTTACTTTCTTTTAAGTTCTAGCTTTATGTAAAGTATTAATTTCTTTTAGTTACTTTTTAAAAAAGCTTTTTATATATGTAAGTATAGAAATTCTTTTACTTATTTAAAAGCTTTAGTAGATTATCGTAGTACTTTTAAACTACTAACCTTTGCTACTTCAAAAGTAATTCTTTTAATATAGCTATAGTAATTATTATATATATTGTTATAAGCTCTTTTTTATTCTTTTTTAAGCTATAAGAGCTTTAGATAAGTTAATTTCAAAAATCATTATTATTAAACTAGTTCTATAGACTATATAATATATATACTTTTAATTTTTTAGTTCTACTTTAGTCTTTATACTTTTTTTAATGTAAGCTTAAGTATACTACTATACTATAGCTTTTTTTAAGCTTTTTTTATTCTAAAGCTAAAAGTAGTTTTATCTTATTTTAATTAAAGGAAGGCTTAAATTAAGAGCTTATAAGATAGTATAGTAATTAAGTACTTTGTTCTCTACTTTGATAAGTATTATATACTCTATTTTAAGAAAAGCTTTTTAAAATAAAAAGCTCTTTATTTTTTAGCACTAGGAAGCGCTTTTTTTCAATTTAGTATACTTTTTAAACGCTACTTTAGTGCTCTAGACTAGCTTATTATTACTAGTATACTTTAAGCTCTAGTATCTACTTTGAAGTTTATAAATCTATTAGCTTTTAAAAGTTTATATAAATTTTTAGTAGTTTACTAGCTAAGCTTTCTGCTTAAAGAAAAGATATATTACATACTTTATTAAAAGTAAGCTAGCCTCCTTACTTATTAAAAGCTATAATATATTACTTCTTATTTTTTAAATAAGTTTCTTAAGTACTTTTTAGTTTGTTATCTTACTTACTACTATAGAAAGTTAATTATATAGATCTTTATATACTTTACTAGTATTATAACGCTTATTCTTATATAAAAGTTTTATTATTATAGTAAGCTTTTATATAAAGTATCTTTATACTTTAACTTTTTTATTTTGAAAATACTTCTATTAAATATAATATTTTATATAGTATTCACTTTTCTAAGCTTTAGAACTTTTATGTTTTATTTTTTAAATACTTTATTCTATACTTGATATTAATATATTCTCTTAAATTTACTAATAAAAACTAACATTTTTTATTAGATATGTAGTTTTTATTTAGAAAATATACTTTAGAGCTATAAGTATACACTTTACTTTAATCTAAGTATAAGTTTGAATTTACTTATTTTCTATTTTCTTAGTACTTGTTATACTAAGTATTAAAAATTATATTTAGCACAACTAAGTTATAAGTATATAATAAGCTTATATTATATAGCTAAGTTACTACTTCTACCACATCTAGTTATAGTAATATTAGTAGGTTTTCTTTTATTCTTATCTTTATTAACTTTATAATAAGCTTTTGCTTTATTTACTCTACTTTTTTATTTAGGTTATATATATAAATTAGTATATATTGTATAGTGATACTACGCTTTTTTACTTGAACTTTTTAGTATAATTCACTTTAGGTAAAAAGTATATAAAATTGTATTATTTTATGCTGTAATAAAAATTTTTAATTTCATACTTTATAAGTAAGTAGCTTTCAAAAATTTTAAAAACTCTTATAATAATATTTATTAACTTTACTTAAAGAGTATACTAATAGAGCTTTATACTATAGTTATCTTTAAGTACTATAATTTAGTATTTTCTACTTTAACTAATTAGTATATAGAAGAAATATTACGCTACTTTTTAGTAGCGTTAAAGTACTTTTCTTTTAGCTTTTAAAATATAACTTACTTTATATAAGTAATAGTATAGCATTTATACTTAGCTTAGAATATCTTTTTAATCTAGATATTTTAAGTATTTCAAATTAACGCTCAGAGCGCTTTAGAGCTAAAATGACTTACTTTAGTATACTAAAGCTCTTTAGTATTAGTTTAAAAAGAATTATTCTATAATCTATAAGAGTATTCTTTACGTATCTTACTTATGATAGTAAAATAAAAATATACTAGCTTACATTTAATAAAAGTAAAGTTATACCTTCTATAAAGTTTAGCTAATATAAAGCTTTTTAAAAAGTATTTACTTATATAAAGTATTGAATTTAAACTAAAATACTATAATTTTAAATACTTTAGTAGAGCTTTAGAAACTATATTAATATAGAATCCTAGTACTATTACTATACCTAATAGACTAAGTTTTATATATATATATATTTTTTTAGATCTAGATCAAGCTTTAAAAACTTTATATATACTATAGCTAAGTACTTTAAATAAGGTATCTTCTACTTCTATAGTACTTGTAGAGGGATTGAATTAACAAAGAGTAATAATAGAAGTTACTATATTTAACACTTTATATTTCTAGAACTAGAGTAGTTAGAAAGAAGATTTATAAAATTTCAAAAAGGGAACAACTAGCTTTAAAGCATATACTAGAAATAGTTATATTTAGTAAGCACTATAGTAGTATAATAAAGTAGTAAAATTAGAGGTAAACAAAATACACTAGACAATATTATATATCTTTTTAATAGTAGCAACAAATTCTCTAAAAATCTTGTGTGATATAGTATAGAATATTAACTATACAACGCCTAAATATTAAAAATTCTATTAATAGAATAAAAAGATATAAAGAAAAGTAGTTTTTAAAGCTGTTTAAGCTTAAGTAATTATATTAGCTAGCTAGTACTTAGTATACTACTTCTTAGCGTCTATTACTACTTTATACTACTTAAGTAAAGATAATATATAATTATCTGTAGCCTCTTATAGTATTAAATACTACTCTTCTAGTATAGCTTTAATCAAAGCTTTTATACTCCTCTTGCTAGTACTAAAACTTAAAGAGGCTCTAGCTCTTTGATATAGAGCGTTTTTTAATAAGCTCTAAACATTTGTTAAAGAATTTAAATTAAGGCTATAAAAAGAATACTTAAAAAGAGTAATCCTATTCTTAGTAAACTAAGATAAAATATATTTAGGTTTATAAATCTTAGTATTATTTTACAAAAATTTTTAACTTAGATAAAATTATATATTAGCTATCAAGAAATAAAAAAAAGTTTTAAAAAATATTAAAAGACTATAAAGTTAAAGCTTTTAAGAAATAAAAGTAAAATTATTAAACTTACTTCGTTTAATAGTAGGTTTTACTATAAGTATTAGAACTTTTTAGAATTCTTAGTATTAGTAAAGCTAGTAGTAATCTTAGATATCTTTATTACTAATAGCTTAGACCTACTACTTGTCTAAATTACGCTCTAAATAGAGATAGTAATATTATAGCCTATATCTTAGTTAGATTAAAAGCTAAAATTATTCTAAATTACTATAAAAATGCTAAATTTGCTAAAGTTTTGTTTAGTATTTTTTACTTAATTTTAAACATACTTCTATTAGTTATAGAGACTTAATTCTTTTAAAATCTTTTATACTAGCGTTTTCTACTATTTATTATTCTAGCTTCATACTCTTACTATATAGTAGACGTATTTAAAAATACAGCTTTATTAAAGTTTAAGTTTTTAATAATTTTAAGCCTCTTCCTAGCGTATATTAGGTAATCTTTAGCTTTTTTAACATTTAAAAGCTACTTCTTCTTAAAATTCTTAATAGAGTAATTCTTTTCTCTTAGTAAGTATTATAGGCTTTCAATAAAAAGAATTCAGACTATTTTCTTCTAATATATACTTATTTATCTTTTTAAAACTTTTAGTTAAGTTTTTATTAATAGCTTTTTTAGTTCTTCTAGTTATGTTAACAAAACAGCCTATCTTAAGGCTTATATTAAGTAAAAGTGTATTTTTTTTTCTAATATAAGAAATAGTAGTATTAATACTTTTAGAAGATTTTTTTAATATAGTATTTATAGAAACAATAGAGTTATTTTCTACTAAAAAGTAGAGACTTTTTTAAAATTTCAAAAGTTATAAAGATATATAAGATAATTAAAAAAAAAATTCAAAAGTAGAAAGAGAAGACTATCAAGAAATATACTTGTAGGTTATTACGTAAATTCAGCATACTTTTATAGTATATTTTACTTTTAACTTTAATTTAAAGTTTAACTAAACTAGTAGTACTAGTAAAATGTGTACTTACAAAATACTTATATAAGCTAGTTTATTATATATTTTTTTTTAGAAATCTTTATACGCTAACTAAAATATTCTACTAGATTTTATAACTACTATTTTTTACTCTCTTTATCTCTATTTAGCGCTCTACTAGTGCTTAGTAAGCTAATATCTTAGTCTGCTTTATTACAGAGCTAGTCTTTCTCTTTCTAAAAATCTGAAAATCTGTTTTCTAGCTACTCTAGTTCTAAGGTAGGCGAACTGTCGCAAAGACGCTGTAGACGCTGCGGCGAGGCTAGTTATAACTTGCGCATATGTAAGCAAGATGCAGTAGTAAATTCTAAGTAGAATAATCTGTTACGATTTCTAATTACAGTTCTGTGCAGTGCTGCACTGTCGTGCGCAGTTGTGGTTTTGGTGAGGTCTTGGCAAAAGTGCGTCACTCGCTTATTAACTACGTTATAGTAGAGAGTTATTAAAAGCGTATTAGAAGTAAAATTAAGAAGCTATAAAGAGGTTATACAAATTTAAGTAAGTATATTAACTAACAATAACTGAGCTCTTATAGAAAGTAAGATAAAGTATTAAAAAAGCTATAGTTTTTAGTAATAAAAGCTTATAAATACCTAGTAGTGCTTACTTAAGAAGTATATAGTAGAGATACGTATAGTAAAGAGAGCTTTATCTTTTTATACTTTATAAAGTACTAAACTAGAAGAGAATGCCCTAGTAGTACTCTCTATATAAAAGTAATGCTCTTTAGAGCTTTGCTTTATTAATAATTTATCTCTCTATTACTTCTTTGCTCTAAGACACGCTACTATCTTACTAAGAATAAACTTTTTATAAGTATATAACTTTCTATACCTAAGAATAGCTAAAGTAAAAATTTATAAGGTAGAAATTTCTTATTTCCCTATAAAAATAAGCTAACTCTATAGTCTCTTATAGTAATAAAAAGAGGTTAGCTAGTAGTAATTTCTAAGTAAGCTTATTATACTAAATAGGTTAGATATCAAAAGTTATAGTTAGAAGCCTACTAAAGTACTTAATAAAAACTTAGTTTTTCTACTATATACTTTACTTTATAAAAGTTTATCTTAATTATTTATAGTAGTAGTATACTACTAGATAATAAATAGAGCTAAAAGTTATACTTTAGAGCGTATTTAATAATACTTAGTTAAATAATTTTATTATAGCTATTATCTTAGAAAAAAGGTCTATTATTGTAAAAAAAGTAAAGATGTAGTAAAAGTAGTAGAAAATATATAACTTAAATGCAAGATATAGAAATAACTTTTTATAATAATTTATCGCCTATAATAATAGTTAAAAGAATATTACTAGCTTTTATAATATTAGCCTACTATATAATACTACTTTTTCTAGCTTTAGTGGACTTAAATATAGACTTATCGTAGTTTACCTAAAATTTTCTATAATTCTTCTTACATAGCTATAGTAATAGCTAAAAAAACATCTAAGAATATCAATAAGGATTTTTACAAAGAATATAAAAATACGCAACATTATTTTTTTTTTAATAGACTTATATCTTATAGTACTAACTTATATCTTATCGGACTATTTAAAGTAAGATAGGGAAATAAGCATATATAATTAAAGTAAGTTAATAGGTCTTCTAGCTGTTTCTTGATCTAAATTAAAATATTATTTTGTAACTATAACAATTGTGCTACTAATATAGTTAGAATATACAGTATAAAATAAAGTTTAAATTACTATAAAAGTATTACTAAAGAAGAAAAAACTACTTTGTAATACAAATTTGTTATAGATTAAAAGTATAAGGTAAAGCGCTTAACATAGCTAATCTTATAAAATTATAATAGACTAGCAGTATACTTATAAAAGTAGAAGACTCTATTGCTAAATAAAAAAAGATAGAGAGAAGAATAAGAATAAGAACAAAGATAAAAAGAATTAAAATCAGAATACCTTACAATAGTTTAGCAGCTTTATTAATAAATTATTAAAGAAATATCTAACTTTTGTTTTTTATTTAGTATCGACATGCTTCTACTTTTGCAAGCATGTTACTATGTTATTCTAATCCTATAATCTTAGCTGTGTTGACTATTCTACTCTATGCTTATAATCTATAACAAATTAATACTATATAGTAGTTTCTTCTCTTTAGCAGAGCGTAATTATTATAATTTAATCTTAAGCTCTATATTTTATCTTCTAATTCTATTAGTAGCGTAGGAGTTATAATTATAAAACATTATTTAGCGTTAAGTAGAAATACCTAAAAGATATAATAACAAGCTTTGTTAAGCTATATTATATATAGTTTAGCTGCCTATTTTGCTTAAGCTAATACTATAGGATAAAAGAAACTAGAGATAATATTTATGTAACTGTGTAGTCAAGTAGTAAAAAGCTTTACTATTTCTTAATCTATAATTAGTTATAATTATAGCTGTTTAAAAAAGAATTATATAAGACTTTTGAGTAACTTTTAGTAATTCTATTAAATTCAAAAAAAAGCTTATTAGGCTATAGTACTATAATATTATTATTATAAAGTTATATTAGAGAGATAGACTATAGTACTTAGAAAGAGAGCCTATAAAACTTTATAATATACTTAGGTATTAGACTTAATAAGTAGATACTTAAAAGTACATAATATGCTTATACTCTCTAAAATAATTAGCGCTAAGTATTACTATTATATCTAAAATTAATCTATAACTGTATCTATAAGTATATTCTTAGTTATTATACCTAACTTTACTTCTTTAAATTAGCTATTACTTATAGTTAATACTATAATAAGGCTATTTACTACTTAACTCTATAGCTTTACCTATCTCGTATCTACTTAGAGGTATAGAGATAGCTTTAAGTTAAAATTAAATATACTCTAGACTTATAGAAGAACTTAATACTAGTAATTACTCTTAGTATTATAGTCTATAAAGTCTATTAGCTATTCTTATAGATTATAGCTCAACGCTATACATTTTTGTCTAATAAGATACTAGAACTTAGTTCTTTTAAATAAGAGATATTGCGTTTTTACCTTATAAATCCAAAGGCTAAGGCTAGTAAGCTAATAAACTCTCTTTAAAGTACTAAAGTCTATTCTCTAATATAATTTAGTTATAACAATCTTATAAGTTTGAAGCCTAATAAGCTTTGCTAAAAGTTACTTAAAGTTTTCTCCTTAATAAGTATAAATATAACTTATAAAAAATTAAGAAATATTAGGTTTTTAATAAACTAAAGAAATATATAAACTTTCTTATTTCTTAAATTATCTATGTTTTATATTATTAGCCTAGGTAAGACAAGTAATTAAACAATACGTAATATAACTAAGTAAAGTAAGGTAACTTTTTTTTAGGTATTTTTACTTTATACTAAAAAAAAATCTTATATAACTATATAACGCCTGCGGTACTAATAGATCTAGGAGACGTAGTAAAAAGCTTAAATCAAAATTACTATAACTACGTTCTACTACAAAAAAAATAAAACTACTTCCTAGTCTTTATTTTATATAGGTAATAAGTAAAAAGTTAGATGTTTTACATATCTAGAATTATAGTGTAGTAATAAGATAGTAGCATGCTTATAACAGTAGAAGCCTTAAGACGCTTTGAAAAAAATTATCTAAGTTAATCTAAGTTTTAATAAAATATTCTTTATATAGAAGAAAATTAAGTCTTAATATATAGAATACACTTTAGAAAATAGTTAGTTAAGTAATATCGATCTAGGTATAATAGTTTATTACTATATAGAATTATAAATATTATACTTAATATAGTAGTAGTGTCTATAAAAGATATTAAATAGATAGATATATTACATATTCTTAGAAGTCTACGTATTGACTCTTGTAGTATAAAACCTTATAAGCTTTGTCTAAGAACTCTAGTTTGTTAATTCATTTTAGGTAGAGTATAATAATATCTTACTATAGAGTTTAGGAAGATTTCTTCTTAGATATAGTACACGTACTGTAATATTAGCTGTTTTAAGCCTTTCACTTTAAACTTATAATCTATAATAATATTATTATAAAAAGCTTTTTTTTATGTTAGTAGAACATAGTTATAGCAATTTGAATTTAATTTCTATATTATCTCTTTGAGATCTTTTAGTAGCCTAGGAATTATAACTATAAAACGTTATTTTAGTGTTGAGTAAAAAATACTTAGATAAACTGTTAACTTACTCCAAATAGCTAACTTATATATATTCAGTTACCTGTCTTACTTTCAAGAGAAATGTAGAATATAAGTTTATTTACAGAGTAATAACATTTATATATATTAATATCTTAGTAAGAAGCTTTCATCTTACCTATCTTATTATTAGTTATAATAGTAGCTGTTTAGATATATTTAAAAAAAAGCTTAAGTAAACTATAATAAGTTTATCTAGAAGTCTATCGAAGTTATAAAAAGTAGTACTATTTAAGAAAATAGTTTTACTAGGATACAATATAGTATATCTTAACAGCGTTATGCCTGCGTTCTATTACTAGCACGTTAATTACATTTATAAAAGGTAGTAGTACCTAATTGTTATTATAAGGGCAGGTAATTTTATCTAAACTATTATAATAGGTAGGTAACTATTCTAAAGAAGATATTTCTATAATTAAGATCTAAGTTGCGTGTCCTCTACTACTTATACTATATTCTTTTTACTATCTATACTAAGAGCTTCTTTTTCTACAAAATAATAACTATAATAGATTTGTATTAATATATGTTACTTAACATAGTTTGTAGTATAACCTTTAGCTTTATTTACTATTAGGTAGTATACTACTACTATAAAGAATAAAGAAAAATTTTACACAAGCAAGTATATAGAACACTAGATAAGTCTTTCCTAAGTAGTTTAGTAAGTTTCTAATTCGAACTAGTATTATCTACGCTATTTAGTATAAAGAGCTTAATTAGTACTTGAACAGACTATCAAACATGTCTGTAAAGTATTTATTTTACTTATTAGTTCTTGCGCTACAAGCTATAACAATATTATATAACTACTATACTTGTTTATTCTAAGCATAAGTAGAAGCTTTGTCCTCTAGACTTATATCTATACTAGCTAGTATAAGAATAGTGCTAATAAAAATAAGGTTCAGTTTAAATAGTTACTTACTAAACTTACTCTTAAGCTCTTCTAGGCTTAACTTAAATAAGCTAATAAGCAATATATAAGCTTATACTTAGAATTAAAGTTACTTTCAGATTAGTCTGTACTAATAATAACTCAATTTTTACTATATTAATAGGCGGCTGTTAGCGTAGTAGCTGTAGTTATTATTATTATTATTATTTTTATTATTAAGCTAGATATAAAGCCCTCTAGAACTAAGAGCTCTATAGTTATAGTATTATTGTATATAATAACTTACAGTATATTAAATATGAGATATTAGAGTATAAAATTTAAAAAATAAATATATTAAAGTCTATACTAACATATTTTCTAGAATTTAGACTCTATAGTTTAAAACTCTACTTATTTGCTATTAAGTATAATTACCTCTAGCAAAACTATACTCTTTTTTTAGTATTAAGCTTTATAGTAGCTCTTTAAATCTATATAATATTCATAGCTTTAGTTATAATTAAGAAACCTTCTAGAAAGGATATATATAGGTATATATTGTAAAGCTAAGTATGTGTATAGGAAAATACCCAAACTATAATACAGTATAGTATAACTTAATAGCGTTATACTTGCGTCTTATTAATAGCACGTCAATTAAATTAATAGAGAAAGCTACTCTATAGTTATAATATTATTTGATTATTTCTTACGTTCTAATCCTATACTTAAATTAATTTATCAAATTAGCTAAGTAGATATAAGAACATAGAAACTAAAAAGGCTTTCAAAGTACTATGTATAAGCTATAGTAAGTTAGATATAACTATTAAGTAGATAGTAGAAGTTAGAGACAAAAATATAGAAGTAGTAATAAATTAGTATATTCAAGTTATCTAGTAAAGCGTGTAAAGTTAGAAGAGAAAGAAGAAGTCTCTAATAATAATATTGAGATTAATATGTAAAGAATATATAGGTAGGTAACAAATAACTATTCTCTAATATAAAGAATATAGCTTGTTAGGACAAAGTAGTTAAGATATATAATATAATATGATAGTATTTTATATATCTTATAACACAAGATAGCAAAGTAGTTACACAGTACATAATAGGTGAAAGTAATAATATTGTTGCTACGTAAGTACCTAACGATAGAGGATTAGTATATCTCTTATAGTTAATAGCTAAGAATATAATAATGATTATATCTGCTTAGCTATATAGATTAATAATCTAAATCTACTATGTTCTTCTTAAGTCCTTAATTTATAATCTAGTCTAGTACTAAGTATATTAGTCTTATTACTAGATCTTTTAGCAATTGCAGAAAGAGAGATAAGAGAGTTAAGAGTTATTATTATTACATAATAATTACAACTCTCTTAACAATAGCTAGGCTAATAGAGATAGAGGTGTTTTAGAGTCTTCTAGTAAAGTTAATTATAAGTAGCTACTAATGTCTTAATTATATAAGCAATTAGATTTACTAGAGATTTTTCTAGTTTGTTAAGAAATTATAATAAGTACAATTCTTAACAAACCTTCTAACTGATAAGATAATAATAACTAAGTTGTTATAGTCTTTACACACTCTCTTAAGCTGTAGTTTATACTAACTAATAAAGAGATATAAGTAGTTTTAATAACTAAGGTAAAATCGTGCTATTGTATAAAAAGACATAATAGTAGTGCGAAGCGAGCTCTAGTAGCTTGTAGCTACTAGCCTAATACTAGGCTAATACTATTATTGCAAGCATACTAATAACGTCTAGAGACAAACTTGATTCTTTAGGCTATAGAAGCTATACTAACTTTTTAAACGTAAGAATTAGACTTAGTTTTACACTAAGCGTACTATGTAGCTGCACTAAGCTAACAATTCTTTGTTAAGTTCTTCCTGCATAATATTAGTCCTCGCTATTGTCCTCGCTATTATCCTCGCTATTATCCTCGCTATTATTACTAGTAATTTAAACATTAGCTCAAGAACGTTAAGGATAAGCAGCTTTACTAGGAGCTTAAGAACGTTAAAGATAAGCAGCGTTACTAGTAGCTTAAGGACGTAGAGGAGAAACAACTTTACTACTTAAGATTAGACCCTAAACATAGCCGCGTTATTTAGGATTACTAAAGTTGTGCTCCTCTAGCAGACGTAAATAGAGGCTAAGTATCCTAGCGGCTTTTGCGGCAGTCTTTAGGTCTACAGGCGTAACAGTCTTAACCTTACGTGCCTAAGCGATAATCTAGCTAGCTAAGGAAAAGTTAGTCTAATACTAGGCTAATACTAATACTGCATACATACTAATAAAGAAACATACGATTATCTCTTTAATAGCTTTATAAACAATGTCTAGAGCCTCTGCAGTTATCTAGACAGCCTTCTAAGAGTAGCTGTTAGGGTACTCGCCCTTAAAAGCGTTTATTACGCTCTTTATAAGCCTAATTATTTTGCTCTTAAGAATAATAATACTAGTTATACGCTAGTAGTAGACAACTTCTTGCTTAAAGTACTCTGCAGGACAGCATTAGTATTACTTAGTATTAGTTAGTATTAGACTTACGCTAGTTAGTAACAGCCTAAGCTTTAGTTACATGTCCCCTAAATATAGGTGCTTTATTAGCGTTATAGTTGTACTTAATAGCTACACCTAGCTTAACTCTATTAGCGGTCTTCTTTGCAACTCTAGTAGGAGTTAATTTAGACACTTTCTTGCCGGCTAGACCTAGAGGCTTAGATACTAACTTACTAGCTACGTCTAAAGACTAAGCTACTTTCTTGCTAGAGTACTCTATACAGAAGCTAGGCGCTGTGTTACTAGCTAAGACTTAAGGCTGCTTAGCAGGATAAGAACGTTGTCCTTTACAAATTTAGCGGGCCTTAGCTAGTAGGCTTAGACTAGGTAGAACGCTAGGTGCGCTTAGCACTAGCAACAGAGAAGCCTCCTAATTATATCTAAGCTAGACATTTTAGTAGGCGGAGTAAATCTAGAGAACGCAACTACCTGCAGACTTCTTACTAGTAGTAGGACGCTTAGTGTTGTTAAAAGGACCTTTAGTATTAGGAGGGCGATGTAGAAACCCAAACACTAACGCAGGTTAGCTACAGGCTAATACTAACTAATACTAGCTAATGCTAGCTAATACGTACTATTACGCATAGTAGCAGTGTACAGTGCTAGCTGTGCTAGGCGTAGGTCGTATGCGTAGGTAGGTTAGATAGAGAGTACGTAGTAGGAAAGAGATAGAGTAATAATAATAGTAAACAAGATTATCCTAACAGCAAACAAACATTTTAGGCAATAGTAAGTAAAGGTAAAAGTAAAGGTAAAAGTAAAGGTGAAGGTAAAGATTAAGGTAAGACCTAAACCTTATAGCAGCAGTATAGAATAACATAGTACAGCAGAAAGAACGCGAATTAGTAATAAAAACAGCGTTGCTGCTAAAGCTACGTAGAACAGAGTATTAGTATAGTATTAGATAGTTGTTACAAGCAACAAAAGGAACTCCACCCTTGATGAAGGAGTCGGCACAGAACGCCAGCCGGCGACCACGTCAGAAGGTAATGATCAACGCGGGGCGCTGATCACGTGATGTGGCCTCCCGCCAAGC
>NW_026260301.1:0-16870 GCF_024291825.1 Alternaria postmessia
TTTGGTTACAACGATAACTCTTTTCCACCTGATCATTCCATACGATACCTCACGGACTACCGCTTTAGTCTACCTCGCCTTAGTACGGACCGAGCCTAGAGAAGTATAGCCTAACCCCGTGTAACAAGGCCCTAGCCTACCAAATTTGAATTCTATACTATATACGCACACTTTATATACCGCAAGACGCGCGGCGTGCACGACTTGTAGGCAAGTTGCTAACATTAGTTATACTAGCACAATTGGGTCGCATGTTGAGTTTAGTGGTAGCAAAAGCCGACTACGAAAGTGATGACGGGGAGGGGAGGGGGCAAAGTCACATTTTCAGTGCCGGCGCTCTATCATCTTTATCTGTGGCGAAGCTACAAGCTGTTTCATCGCAAGGTAAAGAGCGCAATGAGCTTTCTTATGCCCAAGATTCTCAATTCGTGGTTGAATAAGCGTGTTTCATCAAGGTTCTGAAAGGCAAAGCCAATCAAGTGCCTTAGTTTATCTCTGTTGTATGCACATAATCTTCGCTAAAAGCAAAGAGGCCGAAGCCCTGATGGCCAATGATCGATCGCCACGTCGAGAGACTGAAGATCAGGCTCATGGATTGGGCAATGTCGCCATCGTAGTTACATAAATAGGCCACGAACGCAATGAACGCAATCTGTTATGCACTGCACCATGCCTTGTAGACGGCGCACGGTTTGATCATTCTCAGTTGTGTCTACCTAGGTAGTGTTCCATTACAGCGATTCGCAACGTAACAATATGGTTTCGCCAGAACGTAAGAAGGGTTCTAAATACTACGCCGTAGTTACTGGACGCCTTGATGAGCCTACAATCTTCTCTTCCTGGTACGTTCTATCTGAATTGCAGCAAATGGCATTAGAACTCAGTTTGAGCAGGGGACATGTACACCCACGTGTGACAGACTGCGAGAATCTATACAAAAGCTTTTGTTCCATTCAGAAAGCACGCGAGTACATGAAACAAAACGGCTGCGCAAGATTTGAGGAGATCATCGAAGATACAGCGCTGGATACTACTGCAACAAAACATAACAAAGCATATTATGCGGTTGCAAATGGTGCAAAACCTGGTATCTACTATGTCTGGGAGTAAGTCTTGCTTCCAGTATCTGATAAGACTCGATACGAATAACTGATATTTACAGTGGGCCTGGAGGAGCCCAGGAAAATGTTCATGGGTTTCACGGAGCTTGCCACAAGAAATTCAGAACAAAGGAACAGGCTGAAGCGTTCATCGAAGACTGGAAAGAGACATATGCAGAGGTTTGACGTAGAGCGCTGAAAGAAGGATTGGATGAGGGGCTCAGACCTCAGGACTTGAAACCCGACCCACGAAGGGTGTTGTTCGGAGCGTACCAGGATCCAGCGATCGAAAGTATATCCCAGAGATTCGATAGCGTGACGAGCGTGACATAGATCATGAGTATTAATCACCACTTCCCATCGGCCAGCGAGACTTACAGCGTTCTGCTGTCGTCCAACGTTATGCGTACCTGCTCCTAGAATGCATTTGAAAACTACCCACACGGGAATTGAGGGACATATATACATGGTCTATCCTTACGGAAAGAGTGGATGTACTGTGCCGGGGCATAGGGTATATCTAGGTACGCCCTAGTGCAAGATGAGGTCTGTGCTCAACTCAGACCTCGGACGTATAAGATGGCTTCAGCGCCAAGAAGTGGAGGGTATATATCACATCTGATTATCTTTGGCATACAAAATCTCCACACAGTAAGATTTGTCCTTACCAAACCCGTTACACGTGCTTGGTCGCCTCTCCTGAGTTGATTCCGTATCTCGTGGATACCATGTCTTAGTCCCAACTTACACCCGTACAATACATGTCACTTGCGCGGACTCATCTACTTTGGGCGTCACTTTTGCGTGCTTTTAGGTGCTTTTACCCATGTTGCTTGTCAACGGACTGGTTGAGTCTACTGGGAAGCCCAACGCTACCTAGGTATGACCTCGGGAAGCTTGCCGTAATGACGTCCGTGCACCACCTCGTCAGCACGTAACAGGCGACACATCCATTAATTTCTCCTGATGCCCATAAGAGACACCACTCTAGACACATGGTCAGAACATGCTAATGAGGCCGAAAGCGCCCCACTATTCAAAAACGACAATGAGTCTTCAGCTGGTACCGCGTCGGATCTTTCTTCTGAGTCACACCCCGATCTCGGAAACATAGAAGTAGAAAATACCTACTTTGACATCGAGCTTCTCCCACTCTGAATCCTCACCACCATGGCCTTTCCATCCGTTTTCAGCGAGGACCAGATTGTGTCGTTCCTCAAATACATTGGTCTTTCTTCGTTGCTCCAGCAGCAGAGGTTCTCAGGCAATGCCGCTCAGGATCTTCATTTCCTCCAACAGCTGCATATACATACCATCGCTGCCATTCCTTACGAGAACCTCTGGCTCCACTACAACCCTACTCACACGAACAACATCAAGCCGCAGGACACATTCAACAGCATCATCGCCAATAGGCGCGGGCGCGGCGGCTACTGTTTCCAGGTATCGATCTTCTTCAATCACATGCTACGTGGACTAGGCTTCCCGGCCTATCTCGCTCCCGTGAGAATCAGGCATCGTCTAGATGGTGTTCCACAGGGTGACTACAGCGGCTGGGTGCACCTCGTCAATCTTGTTAGCTTAGCGGACGGCACCAAATGGGCTCTCGACGTTGGTTTTGGCGGCGACGGTCCTACAGCACCCATGCAGCTCGTTCATGATTGCCCAAAGACAAATTTAGGAAGACAGGAGATTCGGCTCTGGCATGACTGGATTCCTGCACAGTTGCACCGGACGGATGGGACCAAGCTTTGGATTTACCAGTACCGCAATGGCCCTGAGCATGCGTGGAACTCGTTCTACGCGTTCTCTGAAGAAGAAGCCATAGAGGCGGATTTTCGCAATATTAATTGGTATACTGGCTCGCACCCAGAGAGCTTCCAGACGTTCACTTGTATCATTGTAAAGTTCTTGCGCCGCGTGAAGTCTGATGTTAGAGATAGTGACCAAGAGATCTACGGCAAACGCATGCTGGTCAACGGCGTTGTGAAAGAGAATTTGGGAGGGGGGACCACAGTTGTGGAAGACTGCATGACCGAGGAGCAGAGACTACATGCGCTAGAAAAGTGGTTTGGCATAATGTTAACAGAAGAAGAGAAGGCCGGTATCAGAGGCTGGGTAACTGAGCTCAGAGGCGACGGCAGCGAAGGTGTATTAGCAGGAATCAGGACGAGAAGCGAGAATTGGGAGGTCCGCAGAGGGAAGGATGGGTGGTGCAAGTGGAATGGACCGGTTGCTGAATAATACACAAAACTTCCCAAGTTCAGTTTGCGAATTTGTTGTTATCAGCGCGCGGGCATCAACCCAACAGGCTTCCGCAAAGATTCACTGTTGCGGTTTATGCTGGAAGAATATTGCGCGTGTCACATACAGAGTTGCTATCAGTCAGGCCAGTCCAATCTGACAACGAACTGATATCTGTGCACACGTATACCTTATCATCATAATCATCAAAGTGTTTCAAGAAAACGAAGTGCTAAAAGCTACACAATCTTTTATTTATCCTAGTATACCTGGTGTTCTAGCACGCAGAGAGTGATATCAATATAAATCTTAGCAAAGGCTTTCACGAAAAGGGTACCAATATGACCAAAACCTTTGCCTAGCTTCACAAAAACATATTCGTAAAGTAAAGAAGCCTCGAACTTTAATAGAATAGCTCTAAGTGTACTAAACCCAGGGCCAGAAATAGTCAAGTTCATGGATAGTGTAGTATGATGGAAATTCGTTTACGCCTTTATGTAGCTGCACTAAGCCATGTACAGGTATTTCACACAATGGTATTCAAGCGCTTTTTGGAAGGTCCAGAGATTATCTGCTAACAAAGGAGTGTAAACGCGCGTCTCATAGACCGCCGCCAAATGAGAGTGGGGGTTCCGCAATTGCCATGACTCCCATCACGGGGTATGGCCTAAAAACTTTCAAATTCTCTAGCTCTGCTTGAAGCCGTACTCAAAAAACTCCTGGCCCAAACGTTCCTGGCGGCCGCCGGCAGTGAAGTAGGTAAAAGAGCTGGATCTACCATGATCCTCCAGAGTTGCACCTGTGGAGGTGAACTCCTCAGCCCAAGTCAGGACAAACTGGATCTTCTCGTTTGTTCTTGCGACAACGGCGTTGAAAGTTGCTGTCACGATGCCATCGACGCTGTTGACAAAACTCTGGTCAATTTTGAACGGGCCCCAGGCAAATGAGCCGTCGCCTTTAACAAGATTGCCAGACACCTTCCCTTCTTTGCCTCCGTTGGTGGTGGTGTATCCATAGCTGATCTCCCAAAGCCAGGTGGTACCCGCTGCAAGGCCGTGTACAGCCTTCTTCAAGCCGACCTGAATCGTTCGCTTCTGGTATGGAGAGCCAATGAGGTAACGTTTGGCTAGATGGAAATCATTGGCGGCGTCGCGCTCAGTAATGGCGCGAGACACGCCGGCCTTGTCGGAGAGATCAATACCCACGTCGAGGGGAGCTGACGAAGAAATCTCTCGAACTGCAATTGCATCCACAGAGTTGGAGGTAGGAGCGCATAGACCACTGGGAATTGCGCTAATAGCAAGAAGGATTGACATCAATGTCTTGGTGTTGGCGAAGAGCATCTTGAATAGAGAAGAGGTTTTGATTGTAGGGTGATTGTCGAAGCGATTGACAGTTGAAGTGAGTTATGATGCTGGAATTGATATCGAATGACACAGGTGATTCTGCTTGCATTTTATATTCGCTGAGATGTCCGGATGGCTGCGGAATCAGTCTGAGTCCTCTCACCAGTAGATCGATGCTTACCCAAGGCTGTGAATGTTTGTGCACATTGTAAAGGTTGTTACCAACAAAATACGAGAAGCAAGGCCGTGCAGCCACAATACGAGGCCGGACCCCATGGCTGTTCCTTGGATATTGTGTTCAGCAAGTAACTAACATTGTCCTCTTGAGAGGGACCTAAGATCTTATGCATATATAAATAAGCTGTTTGGTAAGGGTATCACTTGCTGTTGCAGAAGTTTAAAATGCAACCTTCCGGTGTAATAACATCTACTCGCTTGATACTAGTCAAAACATCTTTTAGTATTTAACAATTAACCTTGTAACGGCCGTGCTAGCTTCTAGTAATATGTCTGAGTAAGATTCGCGCGATGCAATACTTATGGTTGTTCGTGCGTTTGCGTAACTGTGCGGTGTGGTTTTAACTATAATGCTAGCATGTGTGCGCATGCTGTTCTTATTACTTGAATCTAACTCTTGACATTCATCACGGGCGATCTCTTTTGTAATTTGTATGTAAACAGGGAGCAGAGACCGGACGGGGCTGACTCGGGAATCGCTCGCTTACTGAGATAAGCGTGCACGTTCCATCGCGTTCCTGGTCTCCTTCCCGCACCCAAACATCACAGCTCACCACTCCGAGCATGGCTTTACCAACACCATCGGCAATCACAGCAAGTTTAGCTTACCCTCTGCTACTTTCCAAACAATTCCTTGATTGACGCGAACATGCACGATTGTCTATTTGTCGATGTTATGACACGAGCTTATTCATATCGTTCGATGACCTGAAAAGCTCTGGGTAGGTTGACCGCATCATGCGGAACAGACATGCCACATTGTTGCCTCGTGAGGGTACGACCTACTGAGTATCTTAGCCCGAAATCCAGTTGTCATGCGGGACACTACCCTGCCCTTTTTGTTGTCACTGTCAAGTCGCTATGAACGCTGCGACGTGACTAGGCCCTGAATACGATTTATCAACGCTGGCACTGCACCATGCATCGCTCACTGACCTCATTAACTTTAGCTTCCATCGATCGCATATCACGATCGTTCTTAGTCGTTATTCGCCTCTATTAACAACATTCTCCTTCGTCTGAGATCCTGACTATAAGCTCAACTCGATGGGCTCGACAATCGATATCGGCAGCTTGACAGCCACGTACTCGACACTCGTTGTGCTACCTGATCCTTATAACCAGAGTCGGAGATCTCACAATGGTGTCGCTGTTCCACAGCGACTACAGCTACGTATGTGGAGATGACGGTGAACACACAGAGGCAAAAAGAGGCGGTTAAAGTAGAGGTACGTTGGCGCATGTCATATGTACGGCGGGATCTAATTTAGAGATTAGAACAGGAACCGGATGCGATGACCACCCTCTGGCACGGAAGCGATGCCATTCGACTTTACTCCGCGAAAACATATCTCGACCATCCTACAAGCCCCAGCCTACCAGATCCGAATTCTATACCACACATATCATACATGCCATTAGGCACGCGTCATACACGCCTTGGAGACAACTTGCCAATACCGGTTGTACTGCCAAACTTGGGTGGTGTGTCGGGTTTGGCGGTCGCTCAAGCCGAAGACGAAAGTGACGAGGAGAGGGACAAAGGCAAGGCAGAAAACGACAAACCAAAGTCAATCCATCGAAAAGGCGTTGATGGGCATGCATACCTATAGGACGACAATAACAGATGACTGGAGGCAGGAACTAGCAAGCGCAAGCAATGAGTTAACGAGGAAGGCTATCTGGAAGTACTCGTTTGTCGCCCCTCAGAAGATTAATTTCCCTCCTGCTTAGCCATAGTGTCGCGGCTCGCGGATCAGATGCGCCAGCTCGACGCACAGGCTTTCCAAGCAGTAGCTGAAAGAACGGCAGATGCCTATTCAATCAACAACACCCACAGTGACCGCGAATAATATGATTAGACTTCAAACAAACATTGGCCCAACACCTACCCAGACAAGGCTAATGACCGTCTATCAACGGCAGCTCTAAAGTTGTGGAGCCAATCATATCATGATAGTGCTTGTCTAAGGTTTGCTTTTGACTCCTTTCGTCAAGCCAGCCACTGCGATATCGCGATAGTATTACTTCAGTTCTGATACGTTATTGAGATGTACTTGCAATCCCCACAACTCCATTGATTGATGCTTGATGCGATAGTAACTGCTTTGTATACAACCACGTCCAGGTATTCGACAAGAGTATCTTCGACCCAAGCTGGTCATTGAGGCAGCCTCCAATATGTGGCTGCAGTCAGGCCCCCAATACAGCCACAGTCTTGGCTGCATAGCCGTATCCGACGAAGAAAGTGTTATCAGGAGTCGCAATCCTTCTTGTCACTTTTGGCGTCAGGAGAACCAGGGGATGCTGGTACAGACTGTTGACAAGAGAGTGCCACAGAGTGCAGCGACCCCGGTGGCGTTTTTCCAGACGGTTAGGCGCCAATTGGACTTCGGTAGTTCGGAGACTATAATTCGTGAGTCTTGCCTTAAGTACTCGGGGGCGTTCACATAGGCAGGTAGAATGCACAGCATTGTTAAAGAGCCGTGCCTTCGCGCGCATGAGGAAAAGCTTTTTATCTATCATTTGTCTACTTCGTCCTTTTTCCATCTCATTCAGGGTTGTTTCCATTTGTGACACTCATTCTACTCACTCTGCCTGGAGGTGTGCCTATGATGGAGGATTATACTACCTGTTATTGGCGGAACGGTACAGTGGCGGACGGTTTTGAGCCTTGTCACAACGACCAATATTCCATGTGTATGGATCGTCGTTACGATTCCAATGACATCTGTCAGTCCAACGGTCTTATCTGGAATCCATACCCAACACGTGATGAACCATGGGGCAGCTTCTGGCGTACGACTTGCACCGATCAAACTTGGACAAGCCCTTTGTGTATCAGCGTGTGTTCGACGACCACAGAGAGTTCGAATACCCTATACCCTTGCGACGACGATAAGAGTATTGCAGAAATCCAATCTTTGGTACAGCAAGGCGATGCGGTAGAGGTGTCCGAGAAATGGTGCTGTCACGACGCAGGGTGCGATTGTTCACGAGGCGGAGGTGTACCGTTATTGGCCTTGGATGTATCGACAGCATCTTTCGCCACAACGTCTTCGGCAGCGACATCTTCGACAATGATGTCTTCGGTAGCGACACCTTCGACAACCACACCGACAAGTAGTTCTCCCGCAGCAACCTTAGTTCCGCCAACGAACAACAACTCTAGTCTCGGAGTCCCTCTCGGTGTAGGGCTTGGTGTGGGTTTGATAGCCATAGGTGTTATACTAGGAGGATTGTGGTGGTTCATGAGGCGCAAGAAGCAGGTTTCTAAGGCAGGCACTTCTGAATCTGGCACCAAGCCGGAGTTACATGGAGAATCGATCAAAGGCCCAACATGGGACGTAAAAGCTGAAGAGTCTCATCAACATGCCCAGCTATTTGCCGGAAAAGCGGACGCGCCGCACGTCGAGATCGATGGTCGAGAGATACCCGTCGAAGCATCAGAGCATAGACTTGTGTGATGGAAGATTCTGATGGATGATGCGTCGTGTCTGGGATGTGGAGCAACACCAAAAGGACCTCATTGTAGTATGAATGAATCCGAGGCTGCCGTCTTCGTGGCTGGTGAAATCTGCCTCACGCGCGCCAATCTTCACAATTTACTGGTCATCCGTATCTAAGCGTCAGCAGGCTTCCAATCTTCTTAGCATGCCCAGTCTCGAGCCGGTTGCGATCAACGACTGCCGATGAAATAGTAGAGCCATTGTTCATCATAAGATGTATCTTATTCGGCAGGCGAGCGAGACCAGACAGTAACATGAACCCGAGATCTTGTTACGGTGCTAACTTCATGAAGGGATTGACCATGCTGTCGGTTACATTCTGACCTTAGTGTAATATAGGCTTTCACTTCGAAAGTCCTTTGTTATGTTGTCATACAGAGGATCTTTTCTAGAGAAAGCGACGGCCGCTTGCGTCGCGTCTTTGTCTACCTACCGAACAATGGGCAACTTCAGCACCAAAATGTTGATCTCGCTGCCAGTTTGGTATAGAAGGTCAGATCAAGATACTAACGGTCGCTCCATCGACGCAAAGAAGCCATAGACCACTGTAACTCTCCAACATAATGCCTCAATCTGGACCGCCATTAAAGGAACCGATCACGTACTTTAGATGGGACGCAAAAGAGTGGATCAGGCTTCATAGGACAGGATGGAGTATAGGTAGGTATATTATCTTCATACAGCCTCATGTGCTGATACGAGTAGGCGAAATGAACACGACAATCGATGCACTCTGGCTCTTGCATCCAGTCATTCGAAACTATTACATCGCTAGCCGAACTGCCGATCAACGTCGACAACCTGGACTGCCAGCGCCAAATCCGATACCAGCACGACCGTATACCCGAGCAGACCTAACTCATGTACAAAATCGTGGCCAACTACCCCAACCTGCAGGCACAGTCCTAGCCCCAATCCCAACTGCAGCTTCTGTTCCAGCTCCAGCTCCAGCTCCAGCTCCAGTTCCAGTTCCAGTTCGAGTTCCTGCTCCTGCTGCCGGCCCAGCCCCAGCGCCTCCTTTAGGAGGAGCAGCTCATGCGCCAGTTGCACAAGGGGTAGATGCGGGAACACAAGTAGCTCAGGCGAATACGACAAATTTCTTGTATCAACCTAATTTCCGTGCTGTGAATCAAGAATTGCCGCCGATGTTAAATATCAATGACGGTGAAGAAAAATCGGAAAAGGAAAGAGAAACAGCGAAGAGGCGCAGAATGCGTAGATTCGAAGACGCAGGGTTGTGCGACCCTGGAAGAGAGGGGCGAAATTTGGAATGGAGGTGCGCGAACATACTTGGCCAAGGTTTTACTGGGACTGTTACTCTCTGGGTTGGCGTTGACGAGTCGGGAACGATTGCAGAGGTAATTTGCTAATCGAAAAGCCAGTACTGAGCTAACGTGATTGTCAGAGGTTGGCAGTGAGAGACGTTGTCGTTGAATCACAGAAATGGATTGGGCCAGTTTTCTAGCGCGACAAGTTACCGATGGAGCTGGCCATCCAGATACGACTCGAAAGACGCAAAGCACATGAGCACCACGTGCATAGGTACCACGGCCATCGCATCGACGTAAAGAAACGACGCTTCCGTGTTTTCAACGAGGTTTGCGATATGGGTGATATCTGCCAGTCACTGGACTGGTATTCGCGTCAGTGGAGACGAAGACGTAATATGTTTCGATGGCAAAACTCTCATCCTGAGATCAGGAATATCTTGAGAGCACGTGGGGACATACCGGCATCTGGAATACTAGATGTTAACCAACAAGAACAAGACTTGAAAGCAGTAAATGACTGTGCTTGGTATGCTTTCGAAAAGAAGCGACTTCTGAAGGCGGGCAAGCCTGTACATGCTACCGTCCCTGGAGAACTGCCACTGCCAACCAACGTCCTTTCCTATGAGTGTGAGAACATGTCAGAGCTTGGTGACTGGCACGGCGATCCTCTCCCAGTAGATTTACCTGAAGTTATTCCAGAATGGTTTCTCTGGATAGTGTTTGACCAGCTTGTGGATGCCCTCGCCATGTTGGGTTCGGGGCGCATCAATGAAGAGGACGATGACGTCGACTGGAACGAGATCTTGCATCGTGATGGCCATCTTGGGAATGTATTCGTGAAACCAGCCGATGGCGCTGTAGGTAAAGAGATCAGCAAAGAAGACGGACATCGATACCGTCAGTTTGGCGCACACGAGGTAATGCTCTTGTCACATTCCATATGTCGTTAGGGCTAACGAAACGCTAGGCTCCTTCTATTGTCCTTGCAGACTTTGACCTCGCATTCTTCGACTTACAGTCAGGAAATGACGACTACGCCGACAATCCTACGCATTATATGATGCGAAACCACCTTCTCGACGCTAAGGATGCTGGGGGAAGATACGCTCCAGAGATGTTTTGGTGCTACGAAGGTCACTACCTAGACGAAAGACCTTCCGAAAAGATGACGGCCAGAACAGACGTCTGGCAAGTTGGACAGATGATGTGGAACCTGGTTATGAATTTACCCGGAAAAGATGGGTTTGTTCACGAGCCGTTCACCTACACGGTGTCTGATGAAGGCGAAGGAATTGAAAAGCTTTTGAACGACGGCTTCGAATACGACATCCAAAAACACAAAGACGACTTGTTCTCCGGCAAGACGCCTTTCGAGGCTTCTAATATGTATAGCAAGACGCTCAAAGACACAATCATCTGGTGCATGGACTACCGGCAACACAAGAGACCTAGCTTTGCGGATCTGAAACTTGTAACGAAGGAGTGGGCTGGGAAAGAACTTCCACCAGGCTCGAAAGCGAATGGCGATCTGATCATCTGCGTTTCAGAAGCGATGGAAGAGTTTGGGCTTGGACAGACATATGGGAGGAGCAAGAAGAGGAGGACATTGTTGGGATATAAGAGTGATGCATTGATTCTATGGAGGATTCTGACTATATAGGCAGTACGCTAGTGGGTACAGAAGGTACCAATAACAACATGAGATGGTTCTTTCCATCAGACATGAGGGGTACGTATGGCGGGAGGCCCCGCTTCGCCTCACCAACGATCCCCACCGTCGAATGCACCCTCGCGAGCCGTCGCGCAAACGACCTAGCAGGATTCCTGAACACCACACTATGCTTTCGAAGAAAACATCGTCGCATTGATGTCTGCAGACTATGGCATCCGCAGCTTGCGTTCTGTTCACTGCAACCCCTATCGCGATGTTTGCGAAGCATCCACACCCCTCGCCGAACACGGATCACAGTCCGCAATGCCAAGATGCAGAATTTTGCTTGACATGCAGGAAGTACGAACCTTTAGCGAATCAGCGAGAAACAGCGGCTGCATCTAGCTCAAACTTCTTCCTGGCTTTCTTTCGTGCCAAGTTTGGGGTTTGGACTATGATGGGCGGGACGGTACTCACCCTTGTTTAATCTAATCTGATGCCATCTTATCTGATGATCACCTACCACATTGATGCTGATGCCATGTCCGACATCACGCCGAAATCACCACACTGTCTCACGCAATAGGTCAGAGGCGCCGATGACATGATGGCGCATTTCAATGGGGCCGGTGTTGTTCTCGCGAAGCTTGTTGTACGGTACATAGGAGCGTTTCGCCCGGCTCTGTCAGCAAGTACGGTACTTCTCTCCCGGTAAACATGGCGCTATCGGACTTGCTTTCGTCTCAGGAATTGGCGAAGTTAAATGCGCTCTTCGAATGGAAATTTCTCATATTCGCAGCAATCCCACTTGCCATAGCCTACTACCTACGAAAGACCAAGGCCAAGACTTCCGATCTCGCGCAGTATTCTCATTTCCCACAACCTGAACCAGCAGACCCCATTCGAGGTCACTGGGCATGGGTCGAGAAGATCGCAGGAGAAGGCGATCCTCGACGCCAATTCGATGAGATGCTGTATGAACAGGCGGAAAAGCTCGGATTTCCTCCAGTTCTTTTTGTCGACTTTCGCCCGATCGAGAAGTTCCCCATACTATTTGTTCTGGACAACGATGTTGCTGAGCAAGTTACCAAACCGAATAAGGCTTTCAGAACTAGTATGCCCAAGCACCCTGCTATCCAGCAATTAGCTCCTCTTGTTGGTGCAAGATCTCTGGTCACCACTGATGTAAGTCAGCTTTCTTGAGCCTCTCTAGCAATTTCGGGTATCCAGGAACTGATCATTGACTACAGGGAGATGAATGGAATGCACTTTACAAGCGCATACGTCCTGGCTTTCAACCCAGTCATCTTCTTGGTCTAGTTGATGTCATCCTGGACAAATCCGAGACTTTTATCGAGCTCATGGAACAAAAGGCCGCATCCGGCGATGCGTTCACACTCGGCCCATATACGACAAATTTAGTCTTTGACATCATTGGTATTGTAACATTTGACATGGATCTCAACGCGCAGATTGATGAAAAGCAGTCCGAGGTCCTCCTAACCTACCGCGCCCTTTCCGAAGCGTTCAATAAACGCCCGTTCGGAGGGGTAGGTTGGCGCGATTACTTCTCTGCCAACGAACGCGAAATTCGATCAAAGGACAAGAAGCTTGACAGCATTCTCAAAGCCGAGATCAAGAGACAGCACAAAGCTTTATTGTCCAGCACCACCGATACGAAGATCAAGAACAAGAGTGTAGCGACTCTCAGCCTCCACGGTGTGGATAAGTTGACATCTCAAATCCTCCAGCAAACTAGCGATACATTGCGCGGCTTCCTCTTCGCCGGCCACGACACTACTTCCATCCTGCTCCAATGGGTTTTCTACGAGCTACATATACATCCGTCCGCTGCAAAGACTCTCAAGGAAGAGCTTGACTCTGTGTTCGGTCCAAACACCCACCCCTCTGCTGTCGTCAAGGCGTTACGGGGTTCGGAAGCTGGTGCTCTGCTGTATAAGTTGCCTTACACAGACGCCGTGATCAAGGAAACGCTACGCTTGCATCCACCTGGCACAACTGCACGCATGGCTCCATCCTCATCGAACACCATGCTCACTCTTCCCGACGGAAACACACTCTGCGTCGATGGGCTGTGCGTGACACCGCGCGCGTACATCATACAGCGTCATCCCAAGATCTTTGGCGACACCCGCGACGACTTCAAGCCCGAGCGATGGCTTGGTGAGGAAGGCAAGAAGATCCCTGAAAGCAGTTTCAGGCCGTACGAACGCGGGCCTCGGCGGTGCACCGGGTCTGAACTGGCCAACCTAGAGACGAAGATCATCATTGTTTGTGTAGCAAGGCACTTCGACTTTGTCAAGCAAGGACTTGGTAAGCTGGATCTGGATGAGAAGGGTGAAGTGCAGATTGACGAGAAGGCCAAGGCGAAGACAAAGGGGACGATGTTTTCGACACATCAGGTTACTGCAAAGCCGGTCGATGGTATGGAGGTCAAGGTGAGAATCAAGAGATCGGATGAGGTGATGGATTAAAGAGAAGGTCCATGTCGGACTCAGTGATTGGCGTTGGCATAGGTCTACTCTATAAGCTCATGCTGCGATCACGTACAGCAGAGAATAGTCAACAAGATAAGACATCTCAACGATACGCAGCAGCATTTTCCAGAATACGGCATGAATACAAATGCTTTCCACCAGTCTCAGTGCTGCCCGAAGTTTCGCATCTGCAAAGTGTGGATGTGAATAAAATCGTATGTATAGGTCCACCGACCTAGCTAAGATGGGACGGGACCCACATATACCCCAGGATTCGCCATCCTTGGCAGTCGTGTGACAGGCGCGGCGACATATTGCTTTTACAGTCGTCGCCTACCTCTGTGGGGAGTACCTGGGCAGACGGGCGAACAATCGGCGTGTGCATAAGAGCTCCAGGGTCAGATGGGTGGTTCGCGCTAACAACGCGGGAGGGCCGGGTCGTCGCCACACTGCCCAGCCCAGGTAGTTAGGTGCTTCTCAACGACTCTGATGGATGATCTTCTTCTCATCCCGGCTGCATTTTTCGATCACGCGCTGGACATCAACAAAAGCACTTTCTTGCTTGAAGTTTTCCACGTATTGACGATGCAGCAGCATGAGAAGACCCTTTTTTCTTTTGATGTCCGACGGCCCCATGCATCCGATGCAAACAGCATATACCACAACGGGATTAGGATCTTGAGATGCTTGTACGTGACTTTGCTCAGTATCCGCGAGTATTATGTGTGGAAAGGAGGTATAAAAGGTGTACAGACTCTCTAGTAAGTCAGTATCAGCCTTCTACTACTCTGCTTTAACCTTCTATCTCCAATTAACATTCCCGCATTCACCTGATAGCCGCCATGGACAACTTTCCTCGACCTTTTCAGATCGCAATCAAAGGCCGCTTTATAGTTGGCCCTGAGCAATGCCCCCAAGGCGATGGCGACCAGAAATTTGCGATTTTGGGAGAGCCTGGCGACAGAGGGAGTGCTGCAACCTTCACCCTACGTGATGGAATCCTGTGCCGTGGTGATGAATGGGCAATGGGAAGGATAGTCGGTCCGCCGCCGATGATGCCCATGCCTGCTGTATGGGTCAGGAATCTTGGGGCGGTGCATCGAATGACTGCTCTTCCCGGTCCACACGGCATGGGACTTGTGGGCGAGGGTATGTTGAACACCTTCCAAGGTGCTTCCCGAAATTTCCCATTCTAAGATCGCGACAGGCTCAAGTTTTGGCATGCTGGAGGAGGACGGAACCAGGGTCTTCAGTATGCCCTCGCACCTTATCGAAAGTGAGTCATGACCGTGTTTACGTTACTAGGTTCCAAGTGCTAAGTGTATGCAGTGCAAGGCGGTGAGGATGCATTGCAGTTGCATTTTGTCGACTAGGCAATTTTAGCAGGAATGGTTGGATTTTGGCGGGGTTACATCGGCTAAGAGTAAGAAGATGCTCAGGTGTGTCAGACTGCCTAAGTGTAGTCTCAGCACACCACCCAACTTATCACCACTACGTAGCAATTACAAGGGCCTGCCTAACACACAATCTCATCTCTCTCTTGTTCTCGTGAGGAAGTTCGACGGAATTGGGCCTCCAGTCCCACCACTTCGATTTGTGAATGCGTCTACTCGAATCCAATTCTTTCTTCTGTTTTACTGTAAACAGTGTCTCTCAGTGTTTCCCACGTGATGGAAAGACTTGGCCCCGGTGTCTAGCGAGAGAGTATGGCTTTCACCTTCGCCCCTTGCAGATTCTGTTTTCTCACGCCTTAACCCCAGACTGCTGCCCAGGATCCTCATCAGCGCTTGTTACCCATCCTGGCCTTTCCACCAAACAAAACTCACAACCACATTTCAGCGCCTGTGATGGCCAGGGCACATTTTGGACGGTTCAGCCACAGCAAGAGCGAGAATGTTATACTTGCAGTAGCAGTGGAAGATTCGGAACGGGGTCGAACTGTGAAGATTGTGAAGGACAAGGAGAGAGATGATGTGTGCGTTTCGTGTTGGGGTTCACGAAGATCTACATGCTGAGCGATGCTGAAAGCGAGCCCAGAATTCCCTCAAGGGACGAAACCACCAGATTAAGAGATTGTAAAGTAGTCCAACGGCTGGCACCTGGGTCAAGTCAACATCTCATGTCACAGTCAAAGGGATTATGATGATAAAACTCATCAAAACAACGATTTCGAGCCCCACTCCAATACATCGATGTCTTAGGTCATCTCCCAGAACACTCTAAAGAAACGACGACAAGTACATGAACTTTCATAAAATTCTATTATTTTCAGTTCATGTTGGTTCAACCGGATTCAACCCATCGTGGGAGTTCGGATAATTCCAAAGTCGGTACAGGCCGAGGCCCCACTTCCAACCGGTACCTGGTAGGTGTCCTCTTGACGATTTGATTGCAACAATGTTGTTGGACCTCTTGTTGAGATTTTGACGCCGAGAGTGACTATTTTCTACCGGTCGGACCATCGATTGACGGCTGAGTGGTTTACATCGTCGGCACGCCTGCCGAGCAGCACCCGGAGGTTGCATTGCGACCCACGTCGCCCACTACCATGCCGCCCGAGGTGGATATCAAAGTCACGACAACGGAGCGCGTATTTCCCCAAAAGTCAACGCAGCATGAACACGTAATCCCACTATCGCTGCTGGACGCAACTACCGCCAACTTTGCTCTTACAAACGCTATATGGCTCTTTGAGCCCTCGACGAGCAGTATGTAATGAACGTCGCCGTGCACCTCCGCCAAACACTTGGCATTGCGCTTACTTCGTATCCTCAATGGGCCGGCCAGTTGAAGTCAATTGCTGTCGTCGATGATGCGTCGATGCCCGCTGAGGTGAAGGAGTTCCCAGCCCACGCCCGTCGCTTCGGCCGCGTGTACGCGCATTACGGACAGAGTTGCTATCAGTCAATCAGTCAGTTGTCAGTTCATCTTTGCGGTTCAAACTGTCAGTCTGGAGGTAGTGAACTGACCTGATTGACTGCCAAGACATTTTTTAGAATCGCGAACTGAGACTG
>NW_026260302.1:0-15818 GCF_024291825.1 Alternaria postmessia
AGTCTCAGTTCGCGATTCTAAAAAATGTCTTGGCAGTCAATCAGGTCAGTTCACTACCTCCAGACTGACAGTTTGAACCGCAAAGATGAACTGACAACTGACTGATTGACTGATAGCAACTCTGTCTCGTAGTCCCAAGTAGAGTTACTGCAAGGCGGATATGCTATGGTGCATGAAGTCTTTGCCGCTTGGCCGCTGATCTGTTAGTAGCATCACCAGGAGCACCATTGTTCCCATGTCACAAGCTTCATGCCGCCGAATTTATTGGCTGTCGTTGACTGAACAGAGCAGACACAAGGTAGACACAGAGTGATGCATGAATCCTCTGCCGCCCTGGGACCAGACTGTGACTGGTATGTTTGAAGTCCTTGTTCTCCAAGATCTTTGGCGTTAAGATACCGAGACATATTGGCTCCTACGACACTGACCATGGTGTTATCAAGGCAGATATGGCGCGCCGCATAAGATTCTTGCCACTATGGCGCTCTTTAGTATGTTATGCATCCCGAAATAGCTGTTTCTCTATCTCGAGATTCATGCCACGTAGACCCATTGGCTCTCATTGCACTGAGCATATTGTTGACAAGGCAGAATTCTCTCGCTGCATGGGACCATCTGTCTCAGAAGAAATGTGTATGGGTGGCATGTTGAGCGGTGTGTAGGATGAGGTGGGAGTTAGTCTGAAATATCCCGTTCAATGATCGGAAAATTGAGTCCATGCTGGAGCTCTATATAAGAGGTGATACCGTCCTTGATAAATGCAGCAAAGATGGCTCTCACTCAGGACAAACACAATCTCGCGCAAAGTAGCCCAGAGTAAGTTTTAGTGGTGGGTACTATGACCAAGATCCTGACATGCAAACAGCCTCTACTTCCAAGTCGATATCAATCCTGATAATCAGATGGCTTCCAAAAAGCGACACAACGGCTTGAAGGTAAGCATCGTTCGATTGAGAGGTAACAACCATTGCTGACGAGATATAGCTCGAATACCGCGTCAAGAAGAAGTCGACACCGTGCATGTCACTCCGAATGCTTGAACTGGAACGTCATCTTGGAGTCATGCGTGACCAATCCATCTTGCTCAAAAGATCCCCTACCGAGACGAATGCGCTTGAGGTACATCGAAGTGTGCTTACCGCAACCTGCATGCTCTCTGCTATAAGCACGAACGTCAGCGAGTATCAGGACGAGAACAGTCATCTGAAGCTTCGTCAACAACAGACGGAGAGATTCCTGAAAAGTAAAGACCAACAAAACAAGGTTCTGTTGGCAGCACTACAAGGTGTCATTCTGGACATTGGAGTTGGCCACTGCAACCAATGTGGCATGGGGTTCGGAAAAGGCTCACCCTGGATAATGGAGAAATGTGGAGCTGTAAGTGAACTTTAGTCATGGGTGACCAAAATGCTAAGTATTTCTAGCCGTGGTGCTTCAACTGCGCTATAAAGTCCCATGCTGTATGCCGTCATCACAAGAGGCTTGGTGAGCAAAATTTCCAACGGCTCCATAGCACGATGTGCGGTGTCTGTGACCTTACCGATCCAGAAAAGTTGATCCAAACCTCCTGCGGTACGTCCGCTATCGATATACACCTCTTAGCCTCATACTAAGACTCTCTTAGGACACCCTATCTGTCGAGACTGTGCAGCCCTTGAGAAGGGCGACGGTATGGCCAAAATTTCTTGCCATATTTGTGGCTGCCGCTACAAGTATCAAGAGTTGTTAGCGTTACCGTCACTTCAGCATACTCAAAGCGGGGAGCGCACTACGGTACATGGAGAGTTGATTGCTTGCAATGAACAGAATCAGGAAAGCGATGAAGAGAATGAAGAGAATGAAGAGATAGGAAAGAAGCCATTCTAACTTAGCCCAGCTGCACAACAAGCTCTTGGAAGTGCATTGGAGACCCAACTGGATGGATCTAGAGGATGCAGTGGCTGAGGGTTACATTCCCCTTGTGAGGTCCTTTCTGTGGCAAATCAGGCACCCCTTCATCACAGCAACCTTTTTACGATTGTTTTCGAGAACTATGGTGTACGGTCTTCTATTAAGTTGTCTTCTAGTTTTTCTTTTTCATTGCTATCGCAGTCTATTTGGGTAACATACTACCAGCCTCGAGTCTCTCGACAGCTTCCTGACGAATTTTATTTGATGCTTTCACATGTTGACGCTGTCTCCACACGCACCAGACAATTAATGCCACGAATACCACAAAGATAGCTGCAACCACTCCGACGACTAGAGGCGAGCTGAATATGGGCTTTTTACCGCTATTAGGTGTTGGGGTGGTCTTGGCTATCGCTGATGGAACCATTTTGGTCTCGGACCTTGACTTCTGAGATTACGTTAGTTGTACGCCAGAGTCCGGTTGGGGTGATCTAACTTACCATATATCAAAATGCGTCGGAAGATCGCCTTGAGCCTTCTCAGCTGCGAGTCTTGGTGTGGATCTAACAAACTCCAAAGGGTCAGTTAACTTACGCAGATACCGAAAGGTGTACTTACGAGTATGGTGGCAGGTTGTTTTCCTGCTGTTGGGCAGTGCTTTTCGGCGAATATCGAATGAAGATGATGCAGCACATGTTCATTACGACATTGATGCATGTGGTTACGAAGGTCATTTTATAGTTCCTTCTTCCTCACTGCGACAACCTCTCCGGAATCGGGATTCGACAGTGTCTGAGGCAGGAGTACGTAACCGGTTCCCGGGTCCTGTCGCAGTCACAAAAGCACGGATACAGTAAACGGTATCACATTTACACTGTGAGACCTGATGGTATGGTATCCGAGCTTCAGCAATTGGGTGTTCCAATGTCATCATAGTATCACAAGTAATTGTCCAGACGTATCACTCTGAGATCACGAACAGGGAGTCGCTAAGGAAGATTCAGTACTGCATAATTGATTGGATTCGCTCGACTACATAAATGAATCAAACGAAGCTATATGTATTCTAATGATTCGGACAGCCAGTACATTCTTCGTGGTTTCGATGAGCTTGCGCCCATACCTGCTTAGAGGTAAGCTAAGCTCTAAGAGAGCTGGGAAAGGTTTACCTCTTGGTCGCGGTAGCAATCATATACAAGGATTGCTCCTTCTCGTTCCACTGTGATGTACATCCAAGCTTCAGAAGCTGTTATGTGACACTCAAAAGCTTCAACGCCTCCTTCGTGGCAGGGCATGGATTCATAGCTTTTGTCTTGAATATGGAAGCCCGTGTGATAACACTGAGGTCTGTGAGAACTAACTATATCGTTTGCATGCCGAGAACTTACATGGGATGGAATAGTATGCAAATGCTGAATGACTTCTGGAAATCCAAATGGCAGCTCGAAAGCATCCTCTTCGCCACGACGGTCCATGCCTCGGTGATGACATCGATGCACAGAGAACGCTGGTGGTTGCAGCTTAGCCGGCAAAAAGCCCCCACCCGCCGTCGGGGTATCTGTGTATGTGGGAGGATCATCCGTAGTAGTGGTGGATTCTGGGGTTGCAGTGGGTGTTACCATGAGCATTTCCGGAAAGTTAATGCTTACAGCAAAATCAAACTCAGCAGCAGATGGCGTTTGGGGGACTGGATTGTATGGAACGTCCGTCATGCTATCTTCAAGCAGGGGCTCGTGCAACTCCGCGGTGATCATGCCAGGTGCGCACGCCATGTGCTCTTGTATAGACGACATGTGCTGTACATAGTCAGCGTGCGCATACCATACCCTATAGAAATGCTTACTGGAGGTTCAACTATTGCTGAATCGAAGATCTGAACTTCACCTGGCCTTTTAATTTCCATATATACGCAAGCTCCAGAGGACTGCGAATATCGGCTGAGAAGAAGAAAGAGAACATCCTCTTCATTTAGTGGTTCGATGGTATGTAGGACATTTTGGTATTCGTGTATGAGCCGTTCAATGTTCGAGAAGGCTTGGCTCGATTGGACTTCAACAAAACGGCTGATACCAGAAGCAGAAGAGCCAGGATTCTAGTTATGGTCAGCGAAATGTCCTAAGCCTCGAATTATAAGGCCTTACAACGCCACGTTCTAAGAACGAGTTTTTAATGTGCTTTGCGTGAGTCCGATAGTCTTCCACGTTTGGTGGACCCTTTGTTACAAAGACAGAGCTGTACTTTGTGTTTCTGATCTTCCAGTAAGGATCGGACGCGTTTTCCACATACGCGGGAGGTGCAGCGGACGATGAGTCCATTATTGACATCGAAACTGTATTGGTGCAGACAACGAGTGCGAAGGCGGGGCGGGGATCCATTTGAGCTCACCAGCAAAGGCTGCGCCGTGTGGAGCGCTGGGTGAATCAAAACTGACTACTGTGATTGCGCCGCATTAGCAAAATCAGCCTGAGCGCCTCGTGCCAACCATTCGTATCGCGCGATGCGCCTATGTTCGGTTTACAGTATACAGAAGTCCGTTTATTGTTTGTTGAGTTGTGCACCGCCTACACGAGTTTACGGGTTCCAGGATCCGGCTTCGGTTATCCGCATCTGACGCTCACTATCGCTTTTGCTGTGCTAACGCCCATATAATACCTATGATAGCTAGCTAAACCGCTAATCCCGCTCACCTTCAAGGACATAGCATGTTCATTTTAGATATCTACCTCGGCTTCATAGGTGCTGCAGGCTGTCTGCCGCAGCCTACAGTGCCGCCTGCAGTCGCTACTTGTTACACTTTACCCATCGACTTTGCGGTAACACTCCAGTCCTCGATCTATCGCCCATGTTTCTGCATCCGAGATCACAACGCGCTTGTTACTTCCCTAGGCAAAGACGAGCCATGTCTGGTAAGCCAGACTGGCACCTTAATCTTAGTTCTATGGGCTGATTCATTACAGCTTGTACGCTCGGCGGAGGCGGAAGCCGCAGGTCTAGATCCAAGGCAGTACAGTCAATGGTTCTGGGAAACGACAGAAGGATACCGTTACTCGTATGCAGAATGCTGGAGGGACGACATCTCGGTGTGTCAGATGGTTCTTGGTAGTCAAGAGCGAATGCAGCTAGGCTGGCAATACAACTAGAATAGAATCGCGACGGCCGCAGCTTGGTTTTCTGTTAACTGCATAGCAGTATAATGTGAATCTATAAGTATGTCCTGAAGGTCTAGATAACGCGTAGTACGACTCGTTCGACCTACACCGATCGTTATGACTGTCCTTCTTATATGTCGTCGCGTTCTTAAAAAGGCCGCATTGACCCCCAAAAAGCTTCGCAGCAAGCTGTTTTCGCGCAGTATAGAGCATTATAGTAACCCATCAAGCGTTGACTCGTGGGACTACCGAGGTTAGCAACCTAGCTTAGTAAACACTCTCAGACTAACAGCCGCACAGATATAGGTATCTAGGCATTTGGGTACAGGTAACAATCTCAAATATATAGCCATGTCATGCCTGTACTTGCCGCCTGTGACACAACTCCTCAACCCTGGCACCTGAGCCGCTTCTAACTGCTACATTATATTCAGCGGGTTGACATAGTACACCCTCGAGTTGTAGTGCTAGCCAGGCAATCGAGTCGACTAAGGTGCGTCCCTAGGTGAAGAGACACACTGTGTGACGAGACACTTTTTCGTCCGGGCCTTCGGAATCGCGCCACAGGACCTTCAAAAGCTCAAATTCGATGCGCTTATATTCTATAGCTGTCGCTCCTGAAGTATACTCGCCTCCGAGTAGAGAAAGTGCGGTGTTAGACGTGCTGTTGGCCGTTCTACTAATAGCGTTCATCATTCCTCTATTACTAGCCCCCTGTTTACTCGCGACAACGTATATTTGTAGAGCGTCCGGAGAGGCGGACATGGAGTCCAGTTGCTAAAGATCGAGACTACTGTACAGGCTCCGAAGGTCAACTTATCATAAAGGACATACATTCCGGCAGTTTCTCCGCGCCGAAGATATTATCGCCAAGACACTTTCTGTAGGGTACTGCGCTGTAGCTGCTCTTAGCATGCAGCGGCTGCAGTAGCGTGCTCAGGTGTGTCTGTGGCTGTGGCGTAGGTCGGCTGGTTTCTGAACGCGTCTAACTTAGAGCGGCCAGGTGCGTAGACTTTGTTATTCCCGCTAAAGTTAGGTGCTAGTGATCTAGACGCCGGCTGCCCCGCTATCCCGCTATGACTTAGGCAGCAGCCGATACAACTACCCCGCTCTCCCGAATGCTGGACCTGGCGAGCAAGTCTCTAAACATTGTCTCTGCTAATTAATTGCAGCTATGTGTGACGAACAGTGGAACAACAACTTATTTCAGGTATGCCTAGAATGCGAGCCACTTTGTACTATAACTAATGACGCACATGCAGAGGGTAACTAGGCTGTTGAATATTGTACAAATTGCTCCTAACTAACATGGAAGTAGGAGGTGAGCAAGCTGACGGACGTTAAGGCACAGAGTAGATGCTAACCTTAGTGTGTCTGGTGGTGTAGGCAGTAAGTCGACCTGCGAACGTGGATGCGCGAGGTGGCTGCTAACCTTAGTGTGCCTGGTGGTGTAAGGTGCGTCCCTAGGTAACGAGACGCCCTAGGTGACGAGACACTTTTTCTCCGGACCTTCGAAATCGCGCCACAGAGCCTACCGAACCTCAAGCTTGACGCGATGCAGTTTTATAGCTGTAGTTCTTCTATCATAGTGGCTTCCGACGAGAGAGAGCGTGGTGTTGGAGGTCCTGCCGGTCGTTCTGCTCATACTGTTCATCAACTCTCTGCTAGTACCCCCTGTTCATCCGCGACGACGGATGTTTTTAAAACTTTCGGAGCGATAGATAGGAAGTATATTTACTAAAGATATAGGCCGGAGGCTCTAAAGGTCAACTTAAGATGAAGAACATGTGTTCCGGCAGTTTCTCCGCGTAGGTAGCGAGGTCACCAAGACTCATCTTAGAAGACAATAAGCTCTAACCTCACTTAGCATGCAGGAGGCTGCAGTAGCGTGCTCAGGTGTATCTGTGGCTGATCTAGTCACTGGCTGCTCCACTGTCCCGCAATGATTTAGGCAGCAGCGGAATAGACTACCCCGCTTGCTGAAACACTTGCTGTTGCGAGCAAATCTCTCGATGTTGTCCACTTATTTATGACAGCTAGAATTGCAGCAATGTTTGAGAAGACGTGGGACGAAAACTCATTCCAGGTATGCCTAGAACACGAGCACACTTTAAATTATAGCTAATGACAGATATGCAGAGGGTGGCTAGACCATTGTATGTGCTCCAAGTTAATAATGACTAACATAAGTGTAGGAGGTGAGCAAAGTTATAGACGTTAAGGCAAATAGCAGATACTGACCTTGGTGTGTCTGGTGCTGTAGCGGGTAAGTCGACCTGCGAACGTAGATGCGCGAGGCGACCGCTAACCTTGGTGTGTCTGGTGGTGTAGGATGTAAGTCGACCTGCGAATGTGGATGCGCGAGGCGACTGCTAACCTTGGTGTGTCTGGTGGTGTAGGATGTAAGTCGATCTGCGAATGTGGATGCGCGAGGCGACTGCTAACCTTAGTGTGTCTGGTGCTGTAGTGGGTAAGTCGACCTGCGAACGTAGATGCGCGAGGCGACTGCTAACCTTGGTGTGTCTGGTGCTGTAGGTGGTAAGTTCCTTTTGGCGCGTCGCTTATAGCTGATGCAAATTGCAATAACCTTGGGATAGTCAAACTGGTCCTTCACTTTCGACAACGACTTTGCTAGACGATTGCATTGGGTCTTGCCTGAGCGTAGACTACAGGACTATTCTAGCACCGTCCACCCCTGCGCATGTTGCAGTGTCTTAGTAGATCCTACAACCAAGCAGTGGCATCCTCAAGCTCGCCTCTCTGAGATTCGCGTCGCCTCGAGAAGCTGTGCGCTCTGCAAACTACTCGTCCGGACCGCTGAACGCTTTCACCAGAACGAGAACGCTGAACTTAGCGTTGTTCGAGGTCGCGCGGCATTACGACTCGGCCATGGAGGTCCGCGTATGCTGAGGCTTTGTTCTGACGTGGGTTAGTGTTCCTGGCGCCTATAGTGTGCTAAAAACATTCTTTGCTTACTACCTGTCTTGAGCACAGAGTACCCGCCCCCCAACAGAGATGACATCCCAATTGGCTTCCCGGTTCTACCTGAGCCTGAAAGCGCTGCACGCTTCGCGCTCCTTCGAAGCTGGCTTGAATGGTGCGACACAGCCCACAGTTGCAACCAACGGAACGTCAGATCCCAAAGAGCATCGCCAACTAGGCTGATCTACGTTGGACATACCGATCGAGAAGTTCTACGTCTCTATCTCCCTAAGGAAGATAAAGGCGTGAAGTATACTGCGTTGTCTCATCGCTGGGGCGACTATCCCCCAACAAAAGAGGATCCTCGATTCTGCACCACTGATGGCAACCTTAATGCACGACTAAATGGCTTCAGTCTCTCTGAGCTACCAAAGACATTTCGAGATGCAGTTCGAGTGACCCGGGAGCTAGGTATCGAGTATCTCTGGATTGACTCACTGTGCATCATCCAGTGGAATGCGGATGATTGGGAGTGCGAAGCTGGTCGTATGGAGGACGTCTTCGCCTCGGCCTACTGCGCGATCGCTGCTACGTCGGCCGTTGATTCGAATGCAGGATTCCTCGCCCGAAACAGAAGCGCTGAGTACGTGCGTGTTCAAGATGCTGCAGGTAATCAAGTCTATATCTGCACCCACATGGATGATTTCGAGAAAGATGTAGAACAAGCCGGGCTTAACAAGCGAGCTTGGGTCCTGCAAGAGAGGGTCTTGGCAAAACGGACCATCCACTTCAGCGCCAATCAGACCTACTGGGAGTGTGGAGAAGGAGTGTACTGCGAGAACCTTACAATGATGAAAAGGTAAGAAGTCTACTCTATCTAAGTTAACATACAACTAATCAGACACCCCTGTCTTCAGCTCACCTCGAAAGAATTATTTCTTGCTAGACCCAAGCTTTCCGAACCGCCTACTTAGATCAGGCAAAGGACGTACTGTGGAATTTATCCACTTTCTGTTCGAGAACTACTCAAAGCGTGGACTTACCAAGGACACCGACAGATGGGTTGCAGCATCTGGGTTAGAGGCCCGCATTGCACGCGCGCTACCGGGCAAGAACAGTTGGTATGGCATCTTCCAAGAGCATCTTCACCGGAACCTACTGTGGCAGGCGTCGGACAGTAACACGAAGCGCATCGTGTACGATGAAGACCGACAAGTACCGTCGTGGTCATGGATGGCATGCAGCGGAGGCATCAAATTTATGGAGGTTGCAATCGGCTCCGTTAGCTGGGTTAATGCTCTTGCTTTCAATGCCGAACGTGACTCTGCTGCGTTGATCGCCGATGTGGGAAAGTTTCAGCACGTCACTCTGAAGCCAAACGGTAATCGTTACACGGTCTCCAATTTCTTCGGAAGAGCAAAAGGGTGGATCCAATATGATATGGAAGGCGGGGAGAGCGGTCGCAGAGACCGTTGTGTCGTGATTGGACGGACGGAGGAAGAAAAAAAAAACATCAGCAAGAAACACTACTACATACTGGTTGTTGTGCCAACAAGGGAAGATGGGGAGTACACGAGGGTTGGAGTAGGAATGGTTCGAACTGGTTGTGTCAAGAGGTGGAGAGCTAGTGTGCGAATTGTGTAACCGATGCAGTGCTTGTTGAGTACAAGTAGTGTGTATCTGTTCTCCACTTAGTTACACAGGCTATGGTTGGATACCGCTTCCTATTATATGCTTGGTATCGAAGCGACAGTCGTCCTTAAGCGGACGGCTGCTGCGATAAGCAAAGCGCTCAAGCTCAACTCCCCACCCCTAGAGATGGGCCAACCTTACACTGGTCACAGGGCGGGGTTCGAAGTAGAGCTAGCGGCCGCTTATAGACTCATCAGGGAGCGCAGCAGGGGTGCGCCACAGCTGCGCAGATATCTGAGCACGCTACTGCATGCCGAGATGCACTAGCGCATCCCGCCAGTTTGGGCTCGTTTCCAGAGACCTCTTGCTTCGCACTACGGGGCTCCCGGCATGCTCGCTCCCACGTCGGAGTGATCTCTCGAGCCTAGACAATCGATCTTCCTTCGTTGCGCTCTCTTTACAACCCCCCGAGCGCTGAAGCGGTCCCTGAAGTAGGCGATGGACAGGGGGGTGTAGTTGACGAGTTGATTGACGACGGTAACGAAACGATCGATAGCACGGTCAACATAGCCGCGATTTATGCCGGACGCTAATCATCGTAAGAAGCGATCACCATTTAATTGTGATAGACTAATAACAGCTGTGCAAACCTGCAAATAGGGTAGCGCCGAAGTTCCGAAGTGCAAACTTGTCTCGCGACACGGTGTCTCTCCTCACCTAGGGACGCACCTTAGCTAGTAAGTCGACCTGCAAACGTAGATGCGCGAGGTGGCTGCTAACCTTAGTGTGCCTGGTGGTGTAGGATGTAAGTCGATCTGCGGACGTTGATGCGCAAGGCGGCTGCTAATCTTGGTGTGTCTGGTGGTGTAGTGGGTAAGTCGACCTGCGAACGTGGATGCGCGAGGTGGCTGCTAACCTTGGTGTGCCTGGTGGTGTAGGAAGTAAGTCGATCTGCGGACGTTGATGCGCAAGGCGGCTGCTAATCTTAGTGTGTCTGGTGGTGTAGTGGGTAAGTCGACCTGCGAACGTGGATGCGCGAGGTGGCTGCTAACCTTAGTGTGTCTGGTAGTGTAGGATGTAAGTCGACCTGCGAACGTGGGTGCGCGAGGCGGCTGCTAACCTTAGTGTGTCTGGTGGTGTAGGAAGTAAGTCGACCTGCGAACGTGGATGCGCGAGGTGGCTGCTAACCTTGGTGTGTCTGGTGGTGTAGGAAGTAAGTCGACCTGCGAACGTGGGTGCGCGAGGCGGCTGCTAACCTTGGTGTGTCTTATGCTCTAGATTGTAAGCCTCTTTTAGTGCAGCGCTTATAGCTAGTGCAAATTACATAACCTTGGGATAGCCGGACTGGTCATTCACCTTCGACAACATCTTCGCTAGACAATTGCGCAGGGCCTTGCCCGAGCGTAGACTGGACGACCACTCTAGCACCGTTCGGCCGTGCGCCTGTTGCAGTGTCTTTGTAGATCCTGTAACCGAGCGGCGGGATCCTCAAGCTCGCCTCTCTGCGATTCGCGTCGCCTCGAGGAGCTGTGCGCTCTGCAAGTTCCTCGTCCAAGTCGCCGAACGCTTTCACGATAATAAGAACGCTGATGTTAGCATTGTTCGACGTGGCGAGGTACTACGACTCGGCCGTAAAGGTCCGCGTATGCTGAGGCTTTGTTCTGACGTGGGTTAGTGTCCCTAGCCCCTCTGGTGTGCTAAAAACATTCTTTGCTTACTATCTGTCTTGTGTACAGAGTACCCGCCCCCCGACAGAGATGATATCCCAATCGGCTTCCCGGTCCTACCTGAGCCTGAAGGCGCTGCACGCTTCGCGCTCCTTCGAACCTGGCTCGAGTGGTGCGACACAAACCACGCTTACAACCGAGAAAACGTCAAACCCCCAAGGGCTTCACCAACCAGGCTGGTTTACGTTGGACATGTCGATCCAGAAGTTCTACTTCTCTACGTTCCCCAAGATAATGAAGGTGTGAAGTATACTGCGTTGTCTCACCGATGGGGCAACGATCCCCCATCGAAGGACAATCCTCGATACTGCACCACTGACAGCAATATCGCTGCACGACTGAATAGTTTCAGTCTCTCTGAGCTACCAAAGACGTTTCAAGATGCAGTCCGAGTGACCCGGGAGCTGGGCATCGAGTATCTCTGGATTGACTCACTGTGCATCATCCAGTGGAACCCGGAAGATTGGAAGCGCGAAGCCGGTCGTATGGAAGACGTCTTTGCCTTAGCCTACTGCACGATCGCTGCAACGTCGGCTGTCGATTCGAACGCAGGGTTTCTCGCCCGAAATGCAAGAACTGAGTACATGCGTGTACAAGACACCACAGGTCATCAAGTCTGTATCTGCACCCATATGGATGACTTCGAGAAGGATGTACAAGAAGCTGAGCTCAACAAGCGAGCATGGGTCATGCAAGAGAGGGTCTTGGCAAAACGGACTATCCACTTCAGCGCCAATCAGACCTACTGGGAGTGTGGAGAGGGAGTGCACTGCGAAAACCTTACAAAGATGAAAAGGTAAGAAGTCTGCTCTATCTGAGTTAACACACGACTGATTTGACCTTCTTGTCATCAGTGCACCTCGAAAGAATTATTTCCTAATAGACCCAAGCTTTCCAGACCGTCTCCTCAAATCAGGTAGAAGGCGTACTGTGGAATTTATCCACTTTCTGTTCCAGGACTACTCGAATCGTGGACTTACTGAGCCCACAGACAGACGGGTCGCAGCATCTGGATTGGAGGCCCGTATCGCTGGCGCGCTGGACTGCAACAGCAAATATGGCATCTTCAAAAAGCATCTTCACAGGAATCTCCTGTGGCAGACGTCGGTCAAGCAGACGTCGGACAAGCAGACGGAGCGTATCGCGTATACCAACAACCAAGAAGTACCATCGTGGTCATGGATGGCATGTAGCGGAGGCGTCGAATTTGTGGAAGTCAAAATAGGCTCAGTGAGCTGGGTTAAGGCTCTGGCTTTTAATACCAAGTGTGACCCTGCTGCATTAATTGCCGATGTGGGAAAGTTGCTAGGTTGCACGATAAAATCTGAGGGCGATCGCTGCATTGTTCTCGACATTTCTACAAACAACGAGGCAGGGTGGATACGATATGATATTGAGAGCGGTGCAGAAGGTTCGGAAAATCATTGTGTCGTGGTGGGAAGGACAGAGGACAACAACGCCGCTCAGCAATACTATGTTCTAGTCGTTGTGCCCACAGGGAAAGATGGCGAGTACAGGAGGGTTGGAGTCGGAAAGGTGGGAACTGGCTGTGTGGAGAGATTGGGGTCTGACGTGAGAATTGTGTGACTAACGCGACCTTCTGCAGTATTCGAGTCTACGCAATGTGCTTTCGTTTCGACTTTATAAGCACATGCGTTATGTCTGCTTATTCCGCTTCTCTGGCTTCTTTATGCCGGATATATTACAGCTGCCTACCGCACACTTAGTGTTGACGCGACTGTCACTTTTGAGTGGTCGATATCTCCGAAAGTTGACGTGCTAATTACATCTCAACTCCCCGCTGTTAGAAATTAGCCGTTACGCACTGACCACAGTAGCTGTATTTAAGTTAGTCGGCGCAAAGTGTGGACAGCCTACCTAAGTTAGGGCGGGGTTAGAACCCAAAGAACCTAAGCGACCGCCTTGGCTGGCCGCTGTTGCGCGCCACAGCTATAGGCATATCTGAGCACGCTACTGCAGCCTGCTGCATGCCAAGAGAGGCTAGGGCTTATCATCTCGTAGAGCGAGTCTTGGCAATTCCATCCTCTTCGCGGAGAAACTGCCGGAATGCCTATTCCCTACTTTAAGTTAATCTTTAAAGCTTCCTATCTCAGCCTTTGATGTCCCAGCTTCCTTTGGTCCTCACCGAAGGCTCGATACAGATGCGCTATCGTGGACGAACATGGGGGTATTAGTAGAGAGATAATAAACGCTGTGAGCAGAACCACCAGCAGGACGTCCAATACCAGGCTCTCTCTAATCGGAAGCCACCATAACGTCCATCCACTCGTAGCGGAATAACAGCCGTAGCGGAACGCCGGCACTCCTTTTTCTCCTAACTACACCAGCAACAGCTGCATAGCTTAGGTAGCCTCGGAACAGATACCTTAACCCCTCTTCTACCTAGAGGCTTCATGCTGTAATCGCAGCTTTCTTACTTTCTCTACAATACCACGATACGCTGCAAGGCTGCAGAGTGCTGCCGACTCGGACTTCCTCGGGCTATCTCCTACTTCAGTGCACCTATCTAGAATCTTACTATACTGTAGAAGACTGTAAGAAGATAGTATGCCGAGCAGCTTACGACCTCCACGAAGCTGGTTGCGCTGCAGTAACAATCTATTGCTTGATCGAGCCGCGCAGCCCGCATCCTTGCTGTACAGAAGCGGCCTAGCCGTAATCTATCCGCGCGAGATGCCAGCCACAGCTGACTCGTGCGAGCAAGCTTCGGAGCAATCACGTGATGACTGGCGGCTTGCATGGTGCCGCAGCGGGCTGACAGGATGTGGCTAAGTCCGGCGTGTGAGCGCTGATAGCGGCCCAGCTGAGGAGCCAGCGCCTCGTTAGACAGCATCGGTGCGCTTAAGGCTCCTAGCATCGTGTAATCAACTACTACAGCGGCCTCTTTGCGCTCTACTGCGGCTAGAATATGCTACCTCTTAAACCCCGCAGAAGCGGCGATAGCATAGTAGCAGTTTAGAACGTCAGACGCTGTAGCTTAGATACTAGGGAGCAGCAGACGAAGTCGTTAGTCTGCATTTGCACGATTTTGCTATAATGAGATAGAGTAGATTGGTTTAAAACACAAGTAATACGTCGTAAAACCTAGGACTAGCTTTAAAAGCTTAGTCTTGATATAAGCTAAGAAACGTTACACGCCCAGAGGTACACCCTAGACTAACTGTGTACCTGCACACTGCCGAAGTGCAGTTCCGATACTCAGGAGGAAGCCAGAGGAAGCGTCGTGTTTGACGAAATACCCACTGGCCCTCTACTGTAAGAGAAGACGGTTCTTGGCGTTGTAGAACAGGTGGGAAAGGCGCAAGATCTGACGGTAGGGATAAGTCACCTGCATTAGTGTGGAGGGTTCGGCCATCTGGCGAGAACACCACCGCGCTGACCAGACCTGAATGGCCCTTTAGCACACTGCGACACGCGCCCGTCGCCGTCTCCCACACCCGCACTGTCCTGTCGTAGGATGCTGAGGCGACCAGCTGCCCGTCTCGCGAGAACACCACCGCGCTGACCAGACCTGAATGGCCCTCCAGCACGCTGCGACACGTGCCTGTCGCCGTCTCCCACACCCGCACTGTGCTGTCGTCGGATGCTGAGGCGACCAGCTGTCCGTCTCGCGAGAACACCACCGCGTTGACCTCGTCTGTATGACCCTTCAGCACGCTGCGACACGCGTCCCACTCTGCATCTCTCCCTGAGAGTACTCCTACCGCCTGGGGTACCTGTGCGATGAACACCTTCTTCACCACGCTAGCCTCAGGCGAGAAAATAAGAGCAGACGAGTATATCTGGAGGGGCGCCTCGGCAAGTATCGATACGAACCGCAGCACAAACCGGCTTGCATCTCGGAGGAAGTGGGCAATACTACTTTCAGACGGCTACACTTAGGTCAGCGCAAAGCACGGTTATTACTTTACTAGCGACGCCGTACCTTCGCCAGCGCTTGTAGCCTCGCCACGAGTCGCACACATAGACTCGTCTCTTTCATTAGGCTCATCGCTTCGAGCCAGTGCAGAAGGTGTGTCTCGAGGAAGCGGTGCGTGATGTCTCCATCTTCGATACTGCGCCCGCTGCGCTCGAGGTGATGGACCCAGTAGCGACACGCATACTGCAGCTCAGGTGGCAGGTTGCTGTTAATAGTCTCTTCATTGATCTCTGTCCGCAAAGCTCCAGGATCTAGGAGATTACACATGTCTTGTCGAAGGCCGCTAGAGGTCGACATGAGCTCAAGGCAGCGACGCGCCAGGTTCTCATGGGTGCTGCTCTCATCTACATAGAGCCTGTCGCCGCATCGCTTTTGGTCGAGCAGGAAGTCGCAGAACGACGGGTGGTGCAGGCGGAGCGGCCGGCTTTGATTCAGAGTTGCTATCAGTCAATCAGTCAGTTGTCAGTTCATCTTTGCGGTTCAAACTGTCAGTCTGGAGGTAGTGAACTGACCTGATTGACTGCCAAGACATTTTTTAGAATCGCGAACTGAGACTGA